>NW_003546426.1:159375-167526 GCF_000090795.2 Amphimedon queenslandica | reverse complement strand
TATTTTATAAAAATTGGCGTAGGAGAGTTCTCCATTTTTATAGTTTTTGATATGCACACATGCTCTTATGTTGTATTTGAGTTGTTTCCAAGTCAAATTGGATTTATTTTACGAATTTAAATCCAGAAATGAGCAGTCATGTATGACAACATTCCAGATTATTTTCCTTATACTATAATTCACTTTATATGGGGCACTAAATACAGGATCCCACATTTCTTATTAGGATGAGAAATATAAAAGTCCCTCATTATATTCTTTTGTTTCTTATAAGTATCATCTGGATTGTAAAAAGTTTACATGAAACATTTACCATTTGATTGTGTGGTAGTTGTACTCTTAGCATTCCTTTGTGTATAAAATTACATCTCAGTCACATTTTTTAAGTTTTAAAAATATACGAGTAAGTACAACGATTTCACTAACCAATAAAACAAGAAACTTGGCCTGGAACATTTTTGACAAATATATAATTATTAGCACTGAAAAGATCAAAACCTTTCTTTTTACTCATAACTATTTCTACTAGCTTCACAGGCTATCTAACTATAGACAAAAGCCTGTTTTAGCTAAAAAAAACCTAGAAAGACTGTTTAATTGGCTGAGTAGCCAAGGTAACTTTCACATCAAGAATAGAGCTAATGCACGGATGTAATCAACGGGGATGCGGCTATGACTGTTCGCCATCTTGAGTGACAAGAATGAATGGAGATGCAGAAACAAACTGGGATTTTTCAACGATGAGATATCAAACTTGGCTTTAGAATATTGTAGAGAGTTCTTCACTTAATAACTTCATCTCTTAGCTTGCATTAGCCTGTAATGTCAACTGAAAAATTTATTCAGATTTTTTTCCCCTACTCTCCCCATTCCACCATGTACATTCTTGCCACTCAAAATGGTGGACAGTCATAGCTACACACATCCCTGTTGGTTACATCTGTGTAACATCTTTTATAAAGTTTTCTGGGCCATTGCACTGAATTTGTCAGCACACACTTGCCTTCCTATGAGCCACTTATCCACCTGTAAGCATAGACTTCTAGAAAGCCTTTACAGTCTTCATTCTTGCACTATAGATAGAAGTTATTGTGCTTGAACAGAGACCTTGTCTTCATTTCTCCACCATTATGGTGCTTGTTAATTATTTTAATTTATTTCAATGAATATTATTATGCACTGTATTTACGTGTCCAGTCTGTCCACTCCTTTTATTGCAATTTCTGGCCCTTTTAAAGTTCCTTTAAAATTTGGCCACTACCATTACCATGGGCTATAAATGCTAAAAAATTTAAAAAGGAATTCATTCTGTGCTAAAAAGTAATGGAAATGAATGCAATTAGGATTTTGATCAACTAAAACCCAAAATGTTTTCAAAATCCTACTCTCGTGATGTGAAGTTTACTATTCCATTTACAATGTTTTCATTAAAAATCCAATTTTGATCAGAATCAATTCAAACTCTAAGAACATAATGTATCGTAAAAAATAATAAAAAATTAACAAAAATTTTTATATTGACAATTTTTTCTAAATTTTCAAAAGACCATGTATAGTCTTTGGTCTGATTTTTTAGCAACTTCAAAATTTATAAAAACTTGGAATCAGCAGTATCAACTCAACTTTTCTACGTAACATAAACATGTATAATTATCTATCAGTGAAATTATAATAAAAATAGATAGTGAAACTTAATTGGCCTACTACTCTATATAACTTTATCTAGTACTTTTCCTTATGTTTTATGACTGATGTACATGTATTTCTATAGGTATCCAATGGTGGTAGGAGGGTCCAGTTGTTTGATGCTGATGCAGAGCAGGACGATGAAGATACGTGAACTATAAGCTTATTAATACTGTGTTATAGTAGTTTCAAAATTTTCTTTTATTTATAGTTATATTTCTCGTATATTATCTTTAGTTCTGTAATAGTTGTTCTTGGGGGAAAAAAATATTAAAAACGTCATTTTTCTGATTAACATTAACATTTGTCCATGGAGGGTGGTTACCGCGTACCGGCGGATTGCGTGTTAACAACAATGGCGTCGAGGTTGTATCATACTGGCATCCGTTTTAGTACTCACAATTCATTCAGGATGCAAGTAAAACTCTTCAGAATCACACTGTTACTTACCATTAACTTTTAGACTATTCTATCACTCAATAGAAATCTGAGAAGTACTGCATCACGTGAGACTACTAGCATTCAAGCTGAACTATTTTGTGTTACTATTTTTAGATGCATTCTTTGTCAAAAGGACCAAAGCTAACAGAATACCAGAATACCTTGATTTCAAAGGTAGTGGAACAAGAACGTTAACAATAGTTAGAAAATTTGATGGAGTCACAGAGGTATGTGTATTGTAATAATTATTGAGAATTTCTTGACACCTTTTTTAATAATTCATTCAGTCTTATATTTCACATTACAGTAGTTCCATTATTATTGAGTTTTTTAAAATTAATTTTACAGTAAGTAATACAATATAGCCTAAAACTGTATAGCACAAAATTTTCGAGAGCTGTAAATTTTGCAGATTTTACAATTCTTTGAAGATTCATAGCAATTAATTGAAGGAAAATTAAATTTTTATAGTACAAGAGGCAGAAGGTATAAATTTGTGAAAATGAAATCCACAAAATAGATTTTTAAGCAAATTTGCGTAATATACAGCCCTCAAAAATTTTGCACTATGTGGTATGAGGGAAGGCCTGCATGCATACCCTCTAAAAGAAAATTACTAATTTGCTTCAAAATTTGGCCAAATACCATACAAAAATTTTCCAAAAAAAGAAAATTGAGTAGGATTCATTTTGTGCTGAAAAGGATAAGTAAGAGTTTGAAAGACTAAATTCGAAATAAAATCTGGCTCTTGTGAGTTGTGACGTACGCCATCAAAAATCGAATTATGATTTATTGGCGGGGAATTAATATTGGCAATTGGCAGTTCTATTAAGAAATCGCCAACATAAAAATCTGCCATTTTGTTTCAATCTGAGCATGCTCAATGGCACATGGTACAAAATCGCCAATATAAAATTTGCTAATTAACTTTCAACAGGCAAATTTGCCAAATATTATTTACCAACTTGTATGGTACATGGTTTGGCCCAATTTTTACACAGCTTTAAAAATTCAATTGTAATTAGAATCTACTCAACAAATTTTCTAAATAACGTAAAGATCAAATTTATAGTAAAATACCCTGTATTAGGCCATTCCAATTAAATTCATAGTTTCTCCTTACACATGAGGTACTGATGCCGGCGGGCAATAAGTTAATTTTGATTATAATGTCACTAAATAAACATTATTAAAAATTGCCAAAAAGGCACAAAAGTTCCTTTTTTAGGTACTTAAAATTGTTTTTTGTACTACCTGGTTTATCAACAGTTCAGCACCCATATTAAATTAATTATCAATATAAGGCTGCTCACTTTGGCACAATAATAGGAACATTATTAGCAGTACAATATTTTATTTGTTCAAGATAATCATAATTTTTACAATGATATTTTACACTAATAGACAATAGGTAGGTCTAAGATCTTCAGCCTAGCAGGATGAGAGACAGGATTGACCTCAGGCTCAGGAATAGATTGTCTTTCACATTACCTATTAAAATAATAATAAAGTTTCATCAAAGTAGCAACTATGCCTGATTCCTTGTTCATCAATGAACTAGAGAGCGGTGAAGAGCCCAGTTATTCTTTAAAAAGAGTGAAAAGACACCTTAAAAGAAGCATGTGTTTACGTTATTATTATTTTTTAATATTTTAATTAAATAATCAAAATATTGGTGTGGGCAGGCAAGGAGAAACTTGAATTTAATTAAAGTGGCCTTATATTACTGGTTCTTTTGGTTAAACTTTGGTCTGCTACTCTTCATTACTCTATCTACTATATCTGCTTACATTGTATGACTGATGTACATGTACATGTATTTCTGTAGGTATCCAATGGTGGTAGGAGGATCCAGTTGTTTGATGCTGATGCAGAGCAGGACGATGAAGACCTATGAACTATAGCTTATATATTACTAGTGTTGTTCTACTTAAAAATATTGTTTAGTTGTGGCATAAGGACATTGATAATAATTATCAGAAAAATAGAGAGAAAAATGTAGTAAAAATTTGGATAGTATTCATTATCTCTGAGTTATTAAAAGTAGGTGTAAACTGTAAAATTTAATAAACAATGGCGTCGAGATTGTATCATACTGGCATCCGTTTTAGTGCTCACAATTCATTCAGGATGCAAGTAAAACTCTTCAGAATCACACTGTTACTTACTATTAACTTTTAGACTGTTCTATCACTCAATAGGAATCTGAGAAATACTGCATCACGTGATTTATTAGCATTCAACTGGAACTATTATTTGTGTGACTATTTTTAGATGCATTCTGTGTCAGAAGGACCAAAGCTAATAATATACCAGCATACCTTGATTACAAAGGTGGTGGAACAAGAATGTTGGCAATAGTTAGAAATGTCAATGGAGAAACAGAGGTATGTTTGACCAGCTAGTGCTAAGTATAATTATGCATAATGAATTTTAAGTATTTTAGTTGTACTCTAAAGTATCGTAAAAATTACCACCATTTTGGAGTTCCAAGTACAATGGGAAAAGGCAATGTTTTTGCTTTTGTACTTCTTAATGTACTCATAAAGTCAACGAGCCTACTGTAGACGCTGAATGGGGGGGGGGGGCTAGTAGCAAGATCGCTATCACAAATAAATACAGTAGTTTTTGGAGAATAATCTTTATGATCATTCCATAGAAACCATTGGAACTAACTCCAATGTTTGGCTTAAGAATGATGGCAGGAAATTTTTACTTGTATCACTGAATATACAGAAACTTAATTAAACTTAATTAGTTCAAAACTTGGCCAAAGAGCATGGGTTATACCGTATAGTGGGTTTTTTGAGGATAATAAATTTCACGAATGACCCATATCCGGAAGTTTGCGGAATTAATTTTTGCGAATTTCCACTAATCTGCCATCTTGTACCATATTAAATTGATTTTCAAGGAATTTAATTTCGCGAATCATGAAGAAATCAGTTCGCGAAATTTGTTATCCTCAAAAATTTCCCACTATATGGTAGTGTATAAAAATTGGCTAGAATATCTTTTGATATGCACACTTGTCCTTATGATATCAATTTTGAGTTGGCTAAGATTAAAGTTGGATTTTCTATGAATTTTTAAAGTTCCTTCAAAATAGGCTATGAATAGAAAAATTTTCAAAAAGAGAAGATTGAGTAGGATTTATACTGTCCTAATTTGTCAGAAAAAGCAAGGGAAACAAGGGCAAGTTAGAAACGAGCAATTATGAAAATATAATTTTCAATTCAAACTTCCTTCACCGCATGTATACGTCAGGGAAATGGAAAATTCTCCTTGCATTTTTGACGTAGTTTGACCAAAGACCATGCACTATAAGTACATGTTCTTAAGCAACTTTAACATTGTATGACTGATGTACATGTATTTCTGTAGGTATCCAATGGTGGTAGGAGGGTCCAGTTGTTTGATTTTGATGCAGAACAGGACGATGAAGATCATTGAACTATTAGTACTATAGTGTTGTTCTAGTTTTTAGTTCTAGTTTTTTTCACACTCAGGTTGTCATAACAAGTAGGTGAGGTTCATCATTGTCCAGGCCTCACCTCTTCCTTTGGGGATGAATCTAAATTTAACTAGGTGGATGTAGACATTAAGGGGTTGGTTGTGAGCCATAGATTGACATTTTTTACATTTCAATAAATAAATAAATGTAATGTAGCTCTTTGTCTAATGAGAGAAAAGAACGTTATCTCTTTGTGAGACAATTACTTGCATCATGTTCAGACCCTGCCATCATGACTGGGGTCTATATCACTGATCTACATAACCAATAGTTAATAAATTTGTTTCATGCTTGAATGCTGAATCAGCAATATTGCCCATAACGCCCAAATCTGATATCAGTAGTCTACTGTTACCTTATGATCAAAGCAGAACTGCACAGGCCAACTGAGGTAGTGACTTTTTGCTGTCCTATATAGAGAATATGTGAGGGAGACAGGCATGAAGTCTGTAAGTCATGAGAGAAATTTATATAGTAAATATGTCGATTACTACATCTGCTTCACTATTTTTCTTACTGTCTTAAAATTCTGCTAATTTTGGGGGTTTAAGAAATTTTAAAGGTCTTATTATTGCTTTTTGTTATTATGTTCAGGTGTCAATTTCATCTTGTTCTGACTTCTGGTGATTATGTTTGTCTGTCAATGGAGACAGGAATGTACATGCATGGCTATACGTACATGTATGTATGCTAAATACTGTAAGTAACATAGCGTACTATTACATGTCTATTAATAATATCAACCTTTCCTCCTATCTTGCTTTTCTGTTCTAATAAATTAATTTTAATGTTTTCCCAACAGAGTAACAATGCATAGTTTGAAGATTTATATGATTGAAATGAAAGTTATGAAACTGATCCTAATATGCTGGGGAAGCATTTTAGTAGTGATACCTGTACTATATAGACACTAGAGGTTAGTATACTTCATTATGTATGGAACTATGAGTAGAATGTTGCTTCAACTCAGAATCAAGGTACACGTATGTAGTTCACATACAGGCTTGTATATATACTTGTTGTTATAAATGGTTACTATGGGCCAGTACATGTAACTATGTTTTTTTACTGCTGCTTATTAAAGATTATTCCTATGTAGTCTTGCATAGCCAGACCACACCCTCCATGCCTCCGGGAGGGTCTGGTCAACTGACCATTCCTCAGTCGTTCTACTTCACCCAAAAATGGGTGAACCAATTTTTTTGTTTTGCTTCACCCAGAAACGAGTGAATTGACATAGTAACTCTTGACTCTTCTCTTCTTCTACCTTCTTCCTAAGTGACAAAAGCTAGAGCAACAACTATAACAAATATACATCTTCTCCCTCTCACGGCCCACTTGAGTTATGCTGATTAAAGGGCTACCAAAGCTCTCTTCCAAAAGATCAGCATCTCTATCAAATAAAAGAAGTTTTTTGCCTTTTAGGTCCTGCTCTTGAGCTCCCTGCCACAAAGAAGCAAGTAGTCAGTTGACGCATCCATTTCCCCCATTTTTGGGTGAAGTAGAACGACTGAGGAATGGTCAGTTGACCAGACCCTCCCAGAGGCACGGAGGGTGTGGTCTGGCTACACAAGACTAATTCCTATGAGCTTAATGTATCTCACTAACAGTAGAGTTATAAATTTTATTTCAAAAAAGTAAGTATAAAAACATAGCACACAATATTAATAATTATTAACACTACATGACGAATATAATTTTGTGTTTAGTAAAAACAGCACACAAAAAAATTAATTTATTACCACAATGAGTAGTAATATTAAAACATGGTATTTAATTGTTACTTAGTACACACAACACAAGTAATTACTTTATTATTGACATAAGGTGGACAAGGTAGACCATTACAGGTTGACAATGTGAAGTATAATAGAGCACCATTAGTACTATTTTCACTACCATCAATAGATTCAGGATTTTCATCAACACATTCATAAACTTTATTATTTGCATGATTATGTCGTTGAGTCATCAGATATCCTTTGTATTCTACAGTCCATGATGAAGGACAGCTGGTTCTAGCAGGAATCATCAGTTTAACACTCTTAGTAGATGTATAACATACTGCGCAAGGAGCATTGTGATCTTCCTTCCTTAAAAATATATTATTAACATAATCATATTCAGTACCATACATGAAAGAGGAATATATTGGCACATTTGTACTCATATATTGAGGGACCTTTGGTAAACAGACAAAGTTAGCTCCTCCTCCTGGATGATCATACCATTCACCTCCAGTTATTCCCTCATACAGTAGTTCAGTTCCAGTAGGACAGGACTTCCTTCCCCAACGAGTGTACACTACTCCTCCACCTTTAGGACCAGATTGTCCTACAGGTCCAGTTTCACCTTTATCTCCTTTCTCTCCCTTATCTCCTCTCTCTCCTTTCACTCCATCTCTTCCTGGTACTCCATCACGACCATCTCTACCACGTAATATTTGTAGATAAACCTCCTTCACATTAGTTTCATTAATGTATCCTTTGCTTGTTGACACAGATGATGAT
>NW_003546426.1:155765-159365 GCF_000090795.2 Amphimedon queenslandica | reverse complement strand
TCATTAGTAGATACAATAGCAGAGAGAGTAGTGAGTATAAGAACAGATACCACTATAAGGTTCATTGTTCCAGTCAGTCTTATAATGATTTGAATGTAGACTAGGTGTACTAGTTTATAGCTGGTAGTGAGTGAGTCTATTTTATAGTGTTAGTATCTCTTTGTTGTTAGTCTTTGTGTGATGTTTGCGCTCATAATAGATGAGTTATTACAATAGCCGGCTGGTGGGTAAGACTTATGTGAGTCCTTACTTGGCCTCTTAGTGCGGCTACATATGTCACTAGTAGTTATTGTTGTACAGCATTGTGAGAATTGGGTGTTCAGAAATTGCTTACTTTATTTGGGATATATTGAAATTAATTTTGTATTAATTTGTATGAATTGTTTGTGTGTATAATGATGATTATATACTAATAATTGTAATACCATATGCTACAGTTAAATTGGTGTTCTTACCACTGTGATGATAATCAGCATATCATCAAGGTCTTCCTTTATAATAACATTATCTCTTAACCCTGACCTTTTCACAAGCAATACAATAAGTGTGGCTACATATGTCCCTAGACTAGTTATTGTAAGAATTGGGTATTGATTCTGATTATAAGACATTTGTATGTTAAAATTAAGATCAAAGACTTGTATGTTAATTGCATTTACATTTCAAATTTTGTTAAGTTTAATATCATGACAGTACAATTAGTAGTACATGTATGTAGTGTTTGTTAGTACCTTTGTGATGACAGTCAGTCAGATGATCATCATCAAAGCCTTCCATTATTACATTACTTTTTTTCGTCGCATTTATTTAAAAGTTTTCACTTTTTTAGTAGCTGTGGATGTAATGAACTCGTGGTGATTCACAGACAATTATGTGAATGGTATAGTTGACACTATTTTTGTCTATTGTTTAATGTTTATAAAATAAACAACTTTTTGCGGGGGTGTCAACTCAAAATGGCAGCAGAGTTGCTGAAGGAAGAAACGAGGGAAGAAGTCCCTGTTGCTGTGATTGGCGGTGGTATAGTTGGTCCAGTAATGGCATACATACTAGGAGAGCATGGTATTAGAGTTCATTTATATGAGGCGAGAGGCAAGAGTCTTGATGGAAGCCAAGGCAGAGCTATAAACCTTTCCCTCTCCAGCCGTGGGATGGATGCACTTGTACGTATTGGCATCTCCGAGGAAGTTCTGAAAGAGACAACTCCGTTCTATGGTAGATGCATACACTTGCCTAATAGCGGGGGTAAGACCAAATTGCAGTATTACAGTGTAAAGAAAGAAGCAGTGCATTCTATGAATAGGAGGCGACTGAGTGAGTTGCTGTTGAAAAAGTTAGAAGAGAATCCCAATGTTAAAATATACTATGAGCATAAATTGATGAATATTGAGCATCAAAATAATACGCTGCACTTTAATGTAAAGAGAGCAGGAGAAGAAAAGGAGAGCAGCTATAAAATATCGATAAAAGCCAAATTTATAATTGGCTGTGATGGCTTCAACTCTTCTGTACGTAAAAGTGTACTAGGATCAATTTTGCATTATCAGCAGGACATACTGGACGAGGTCTATCACGAGCTGTATCTTCCACCCACACAAAATGGAGAGTCTGCCCTACAGCACTCTGATATGTTCCATATATGGCCGTTAGGTGAAGTTATGTTGGTTGGTGTACCTAATAAAGGGAACAGTTTCAATATCATATTGTTTATTCCCCTCTCCGTCTCTAAAAGCATCAAAACACCTAGCGATGTTTTAAAGTTTTTCAAAAAATATTTTCCCGACCTGCTGGAAAAAATTCCAAATGAAAATCAACTAATTAAAGATTTTTTTCGTAAAACCCCAAGCAGACTTAACACAATAAAGTGTTATCCTTATCACTATGGTAACATTCTTTTGCTAGGTGATGCTGCTCACTCTGTTCTCCCTTTTTATGGGCAAGGTATGAATGCTGGGCTAGAGGACTGTCTGATATTTGAAGAGTGTCTTCAAGAGAAAGATGGAGACTTGGAAACAGCAGCTGAGCTATTCACCGATAGACGTTGGAAGGATCTGCACACACTAGCCGACCAGTCGTTGCATAATTTTACTACTTTAAGAAAAGGTGTTAATTCTAATCGTTTTTGGATTAATATTAAATTAGAATCGCTGTTGTCAGTATTACTACCTAATGTATTTAAGCAAATATATCCAATGGTAGTTTTCTCAAGAGGAAGATATTCAGAGATACATGAAAGAGAAAAATGGCAAAAGAAATTAGTAAACATGATAGCAATTATTATCATTATTATGAGCATGTTAATTATTAGTTTAATATTGTCTTTTGTGATCTAATATTGACTTTTGTTTTTCTTATTTTTGTTTCCAGTATATGACATCAAAAATTTCAATTTTAAGACTAAAATTAAATTAATAGCCACACCCCTTGTAAAGATGGCTGCAGCTTTATCTCCTCCACCTCCTCCTTCCAGCGACTTGTGTTTCAATCCTAATGTGTTTATATCAGAGACTTACAGTGTGGATGAGTTTGTTAGTGAGTGCAGGCGTCACGTTACAGTTGAGCACTTACACGAAGACCTGAGGTCTTATTATCAAACACTAAAGACTGCCATGATTGAATTAATTAACAAAGATTATTCTGACTTCCTTGACCTTTCTTCTAACTTGGTGAGTCTCATCATCATCAACATTATTATTATTATTTATCATTATTATTATTATTATTAATAAAATTATTATTGTTGTGCTGTAGGTGGGAATGGATAAAGAAATTGAAAGATTGACTGTACCTCTTTCACAATTGCGTCAAGAAATTTTGGTAATTTACACTATATTCATTAATTTTCATTTCAAAAATTATTGTTATTCACAAATTTGATTTTGATTCATTTGTGAGCTGTTACTAATATATAATTTTTATTAGAGTATCAAGTCATCAATGGACTCTGTTATCAAAGAGCTAGACATCAAGATGGCTGCCAGATCAAAACTACAAGAGAAGAAAGTGAGTGCAATGTTACCTCCTTGCTCCTTAGAATGAAATAATGCTCAGTAAATGTTGGGTCTACAATAATTGAGAGGAAAAAAATTCTTCATTAATTTTTATTTCATTTTCTGATGTGTAGTCTTTTTGATGAATTAAAGTAAGATATTTTATAAATTTTAATGTTGCTCCAAAAGCAATATTATGCTATTACATGAGGCTTGTTAGCTTATGAAGCATGCTTTTTAGTTCACCTAGCATGCTTTGTTGGAAACCATGCTTTGGTTGAGCTACATGCAGAGTACACAAAGAATCTGTTGCAAATACATGTATGTCTTAAGAAATGCTTTTCAACAATCTACCAACCAACACTATTTTCTTCTCATCTCCATCGACTTTTACTGTCCAAAATTAATTAAACAAGTAAATAAAAAACATTAAAAATGGAAAAGTAGTAGGATTTAATTGGGAAAAAGTAAAGAAACAAGAAGGTGGTACTTGCAAACTGGTGTGATAAGAAATCCTACACCACTGCAAAAAGAATATTACCCAAAAAGCATAGTAACTTCATTACTCACACAGCCTGGGCTACTGACATGATAACTATGAAGCATGATG
>NW_003546426.1:136133-155755 GCF_000090795.2 Amphimedon queenslandica | reverse complement strand
TTACTTGTTTCCATTCTTTTTTCTTAATGTAATAAATTAGATTTTTGTTATGATTCTGTGGTTAGGTTAATAATATTCATGCTGATCACGTGCGCATAAATTAAAATGGCGTCAAACCACAAACCCACGCCTTGTCTGCAGCTGGTAGTGGTGGGCGATACTGGCCAAAATGGATTCGATACGATACCGATCGATATCAGCTCATATCGGGAGTATCGATACAGTTTTGATACGATATTTAGGCCACACCTATGGAGTCACACCCCTTATTATTGACTGTTTTCATCGATGTTTTCATGCACGTGTATCCACGTGTGTGTATTATACGTCATTAACTTATTAAAATTTTCATTATTAATATTATTTAACCATAATAAATGGGCGTGGCCAACGTATCGATCCGGATTCCTTCAAAATTTCGATACCGATACGAATCGATACCGTAAAATATCGTTTGTATCGATAAAATATCGATATATCGCCCACCACTAGCAGCTGGATTTTGTCTTCCATTTTGTTCCCTGTCCTGCTTCTCTTTGAAACTACCTTTGTGGTCCTTGACTCAAGCCCAGAGGAGTGATGTAAAAGCCAACTCGAGCACTTCCCAGGCTTAAAAGATTAGAGAGGAGATAGAAGAAGATGAAAGAAGAAGAAAAAAAAGTCTGAAGAATTTTGCAGAAATTTGAATTTGGGCCTATTCTCCAAAAATGCTCCCGCTACATTACAGTCCACTTTAAAGGTACGAGGAGAATCGCTCAGTGAAGGAGAGCTCATCTAAGCCATTTATAAGGCTGTACAACGTCAGATAAAAGAGTTATAAGTGTTTGAAAAACATAAAAACGGCCGCCATCTTGAAAAACCTACCTCAATCCTACATATAGGCTACCGCCTATATAATATTGCATCCAAATTTGAGACATAAATACTAAATAAAATGCTCTTGGTGACAAGGTCTATACTATAGTTTTTACTTAAAATTTCATAATGAATAGGTCCATGTAAAAAAAAGAATTAAAAAAGAATTTGTATTAGTATACCATTTAGAGTTAGTTTTGTAATCTGTATATTCTTATAGGTTGCTGTGCATAGGTTAATGATAGTAATGGAGAGTGTTGATTTATTGGAGACGTTACTAATGAACAGTCCTGATCTGAATAGTATGAGTAATAATGAATTGGATAGAATCGCTATGGAGTATAACAAGTTACAGTATAATGCTAGTTTGATCACTGATATACAGGCAATAAAGGATTTACATCCAGTAAGTATTTATAGTAAAGTTATGTGTAATGTAAGGCATTTTATTTTAGCCAATAGATATCAATGTTTGTACATCACATGTACATAATGAAATGGAGCATTCATGCATTTATTAATTATAATACTTTGTTTGATAATAGTTGTAGTACTACATGTAATTATCGTAAGTTTTGTTATCATTATCATTAGAGAATAGGAAAGATTACTGATCAGATTCAGTCAATATTAGAGGAATTTTTTATAAAGTCTGTTTCATCACAAGATCATCAACTCCTCATTCACACATTAGAAATATACTCACTGATATCACGCCATTCTGTGGCTGAGTCTCTCTTTCGTGTATCCTTCATTCGACCTTCATTAGAAAAAGTACATTAAATATGTTAATGTGCACACTTTAATTACTACAGATAGGAGAAATAATGTATGCTTAATGAGTTAATGTGGCAATGAATAACATGTACATGATATTGTTAAAATTAGATTTTTTCAATAATGATAATTGAAATGGACTCCTTTACAAAGTGTTGTCGTAAAATAACAAATACCTGCATGTAGCTGATATTGTGCATGATGTTCCACTTACATGTATTGATATGATTGCTATGTAGACAAAATTAATGAGTAAAAGAAAAAATTCAATCAGCATTCCTAGTCACAATACAATAATGAACAGGCTGTGTGTATTAATTTTTGATTAATTAATTTCATCTCATTTCTAGATAATATCTTCAAAGGCTGTATTAACGCACCCTCAAGGAATCAGTGGCATGTATTCTCAGGTGTTGGGTGTGATTAAGAAAGAATGCCAATTTCTGATTGAAGTGTGTGATGGAATACAGGACAGGGAGGGAGGAGAATCTCAATCTGGTTTCGATTTCCTTGTTAACAGTGTTTGGCCTGAAATTGTCTCGTTATTTGAAGCTAAAGCTAGCCTTGTATTTGCACCTGGTAATCCTGACAACTTTCATAAAGTACGTCTATGATGGAGAGAGAGAAAAAAGTTGGACAGGGTTTTTTTACAGGATTTTGGCATAGGAGAGTGAGAGATGGATGAATGGGGCCTTATTTTCTTATTTTTGGCAGTTGGCAGTTTTCAGTTTGAAATTGGTAGTATTAAAACCACCGATTGTTGATTTGAATGATCCATGTGTGCACAAAATTAAAACTGCCAAATAAAAAGCCACTAAACTTAAGTGCAGAGAATGAAGGAGGAAGTTGAGAGAGGGAAAGCTTAAAATTAATGTATGATATACATGTAGGAACACTATATCTTTAGATTTATATACATGTACATGTACATGTATTACAAAATGTACCGTCATTGACATGTACATGTACATGCATGTTCATATACAAGTACACTACACAATTAATTTGCCTTCACTAAATAGAGATATATGTATTAGCATCTTGATTTATAATTACATGTGCTTGTGCTTGTTCATGTATATGCCTCTAAATGTACATTTGTTACTAAATCTACTATAATGTCTCTCTATGCATCATTATATTGATGCATTTAATATTTACTAGAACTATGTGTCCAGTATGGAGTTTGTGGATCAGTTTGAGTCTCAGTGTCACTCACTGTCTGAAGTAAAGCGTTTCAGAAATCATTCCAGCTACCATCAGTTTATGAATAAATGGAGTCTACCTGTTTACTTCCAAATAAGGTATTACAGAATTGCTTACATTTAACTGTCACTGCATAATAATAACATTGGAAATTTAGTGTTTACATGTGTATATCCTGTACTCAGTCAGCAAATGCTTTATGTATATTGACCAATTAGAGGCTAATAATAGACTAATAGTATGAATTAATGTGATGTGCGTGTACTTGTATAGCAATAAGGACTCATTGTTGTTGTTTTTGTAATAATTAATTTCTTGAAAGTGAAGCTACATGTACATACTCAGCACTTTTAATTTTGAGCTTATTCCGATTAATTTCTTAGAACCAAAATCAGGCCAAGGCTCCTGTACTATAGTATGTTTTGCCAAAAGTGACTTCTTCATTTTTATAATTTTTCTGTGTGTAGCAAGTTTAAACTGATTCTTATTAAACTTGGATTTTTTTAATAAATTTTTTTAAGTTATTCAAAATTTTGGCTAAATTTTCCAAAAAATGATTAGAAGAGAATTCACCATTTTTATAATTTCTTTTGATACATATACATGTTCCTATATTATGTAGCAAGTTTTAATTGATTTCTATTGAATTCGAATTTTTTCAAATTGCTAATTGGGGCGAGTATGAGCGAGACCTGCTCTAATCTTTACAGGTCTATTTTAGGTTACGTCTTGTTTGTGAACGGAAGATAACGGTTTATAAACCAGTATACTATTAATAATTTTGAACCACACAGACAAAATTAATTTCAAGGGTGTTGTCAAAAAGAACAAGATGGCACCATTTAAACGCGACAAATTTGTTTTAGTTTTCTAACAGCTAGATAGAGAGGGGCTATCTAAAGCATCCTAAAGACTAAGGAACATAATAGCAGTCTGATCTAAGACTCCTCTAGATTAGTCCTCTCATTGATAGAATTAAGATTGTAAGAAAAGCTTGACACATCTCAGAGTGGCAGGACTCATTCTTGTCTTTTTTACTGGGTGTGTTAGCTGGTGTGCTTTCTCTGTTCAGACCCCAACCATGAGGATGGGGTCTGAATATGCATGCTGGCTAAGAGCTAAGATTGATTTTATTTTAATCTTCTTATCAAACAATGTCAACCGATGGCTCATGCTCACCCCTTCAATGTTTACATTCACCTAGTGTTACTTAAAGTCCATGTTCATGACATGTATTGTACTAGTCAGCTCATGAAGCTCGCTTAGCATGCTTTGTGACAAACTTGTCTCAGCCTTTGATTCCTTTGCCAAACCCCATTAAAATTGCATAGTACATTGTATGTACATGTACTTCTAAGAGACATTTTTTATTTGTATAGCACATAGGCAGCAGCAGGACTTGAGGAGCAGTTGGGCAAGAAATGGCGCGCGAAGTGCGCCGTAATTTTGACCACACCCACTTTCTTTGCACGTATTTTGGGCGTGTACTCAACACATGTATACAATATGATATAGCATAAAAATGCACCTAAATGCCCCCCTATCTTATCTGTAAAGCTCTATAGCTAGTCCTGGTCCTCCTGGAAGGCTTGTTGACAAGGAAAGCAAAAAAGATAGTCTCTTGCTAGCCATGGTAATTATTCATGACTAAAAATGATGTCATTAATTAAATTTTCATTTCCGGTCAAACTTTTTTGTCGGCATTGCCCGTCCATGCCCAACCCTGCCGCCGCCTATGGTATAGCATAGTCTCATTCAGAAATCCAGTCCCATATCATGATGCAGCTACTATTGTTGATAATATTGACTTAGTAACTAATACTACATGTAACTATCCATTACTGGTATTGCCCTCAAGATATTTACCTTATATGGTAGTACAATGATTAAGTCCTGAGTCATTTACAAGATGCACATATTAATACTCACTACCTCTCACTTGTGATTTAATTAATTGTTTTAGATTCCAAGAGATTGCTTCACAGCTTGAATCAGCACTGCAACTTCCACTGGAGGAAGGTAATTTGTCACATTTCCTAACTTAAGCCCATATATAGATTACTCCATTGCACCAGTGAGCCTAAGGTTTCATACTTATAGCAATGGAATGGCTTCTATTGTACAGTGTGAATTTATGGCAACATGTGACCCTTGTGATAAGATAAGGTTATAAAGTTATTATCCTTGTAAGTATAATGATGAGTTAATTGTTTGCACTGCAGGTCAATCAGATCATTATAATTTAATTCCTAATAGATTACCCTAAATTCTAGAATGTAGATAACATTAACTGACATCATTATGTAGATTATACTGATACGTCAGTGATATAATATTTATATTTATCACAGTGAAGGATGGTGACAGCCCCTATTCATTACAAGTGTTTGTAGTACTGACAGAGTGTATTACCTCTTGTTGGTCTGATGGTATATATCTCTCATCTCTTGTCCATCGGTTCTGGAAACTAACTCTACAGGTAGTAATAGAGACAGAGAGTAATGGGAGGGAGGAAGGGAGGGGCAGAGGCTGAGAGCCGAGAGAAAGGGAAGCACAATTATGATAATTATTGACATGTCTCAATTGTAGCTGGTGATCAGGTTGGGGGTATGGCTTAAGGAGCTTTTGGACTCACAAAAGGTACGTTTGATGATATTGATTGGGTACATATTCTTTTTGTTCTACCTTGGTACTACTGGCTAGTGATAAATTACTTCAAATGATAACAATGGTATGTTGGATTGTGTCAGATGTAAAAATGGCAACCATTGTGATAATTGTAGAGCTTCAATTGGCATGCATAAAGTGTAGTGGGCTCACTTTACATATATGCATGCCATCATTGCCATGCAGTTATTTATGTGTGTCTTCACTTGATGATGATAATCATAACTCATGATTAATTTAATGATGATATTTTACGATAAATAATGCCTGGTACTAGTTTTATAAGTCAACTATTATGACATTGCTATCAGTATACAGTGTAAAAATGTTTTGTGTAATTAACAAAGTAATTCTTTGATTGCATATAAATGTATGTTTATGTTATTGTTACAGTGTGTACATAATGTCTGTTTACTTCATGCACCATATTGTGAGGGAAAATGAGGGAATGCATCTACTATCTGTTTGTTTGTATTGTTAGATGTATCATTGATAACGATATGTTAGTTTGCTATTGACTCGGAAATGTATGCACACAACGATATACAGGAACATGCACTTTAGTTTCTTAGAATTTAACATAATGTATTTATTGCATGCCTTGGTCGGATTCACTGCTTCATTGAAAGGTGTATTTTTGATTAATAAGCTTTATCAATCTACCAATTTGATTCATAGTTTCTCCTTTCATAAGTGGGGCTGATGTAGGCTGGTTGCTTTATTAATAGTCATTCAAATTTTGATTATTGCACTATAAAAGCTAAAAATTAAAGCTTTTAGGAAACCTAGACCAAATAAAGAAAGGTCTCCCTTTATCTAGCTATATGGCTACATGTAAAGATATTTTTGTGTGCATGAAGCAGGGTTTCCCACAAAGTATGCTTAAGCAAGCCAAAAAGCATGCTTCATAAGCTAAAAAGCCTTGTAATAATTGAATACAGTTTTGTAACAACTTTTAAAAATACATTTTTGATTGGAATCAGTTCAAAATTTCTACACATCATAAGGATGTCTATATGTATCAAAAAACTTTATTAAGATAGAGAACTCTCTCCTAGAAATTTTTGGCAAAATACCATGTCCTACACCTACATGTATATCTGCATTTTTGACCAGATTTTTTAGCTACTTTAAAATTCACTAACAAAGACTGAGCACTAGCCAAAATCCTATGGGAACCCTGACATGAACTGTGGGCTCACAATACTTATGTTGCAACCATAATACAGCACTTCTGGTCTGGGGTCGCAACATACATGTACATGTAAGTATTATGAACCAGTTGACTTATAATTTACTAGTGTTAGTTCTGTAATTACAACATGTCAATTTTGTGTTGGGGATTAGAATGCACTACATTTTTTGGCTGCTGTAATGTAAATAGAATTATCTCTTCTATTTAAAGTATTTAAGCAATAGAAGTTTACTGTTAGGTAGTTCTCTTGGATTTAATAATGATTGTGAACTGAAATTACAATTGTTACTGCTAAAGGAAGCTTTATTAATTGTTATTTAGCAGTTATGAATTATGATGCCATGTGTTATAGCTCTTTTAATTTGTAGCCTCTTTCTGTTACTGAATGTGTAAAGCTTGTCACAGATATTGAGTCATTTATTGACAAGGTAATGTTTGTAATAATTGTTAATTGACATTGTGAAACATCCCATTCCCTCTATGCCCTAACTTTCTTTGATGTGATTACTCTCCTTGGTGTACAATGTACTCCATTTTGTAAATAGCAGAATACTGTATAGGCAGGCATGAAAAAATGAACTAACTTTTTAAAAATATTTTTTAAAGGCAAGAAAAGATATTTTACAAAATTAAGTAAAAAAGGAACCTTAAGATCTACAGTATCAAGTACAAGCTACATGTATAAGTGATATAAAGTGTATTAAGACGTAATACATGTAGTTTTGTTGTATTAGGCACACGACACAGTAACTATCTCTTGTTTCCAGTACCAATCCTTCTTGCTAGTGAGTGGACTGCAACCAGTACTGTATAGCACTGGTATTGGGTAATACACTGCACGGCATTTGTGAGGAACTATAGAGTTAGCTGATCTCCATGTTGTATCTTGACAGTCGGCCTGGAATATGTATGATGGGAACCGATGAGGATTGTAATCGCATTTGTAATTCCAACCACAGGCTTGATTGAACTGTTGAGCGTGTTCTGGTATGTACTCATTGCAGACCTCATGAGGCGTGAGTTTGTGGAAACGAGCATTTCTTATTATCTTTTTGAACTCCCAGTGTTTGGTAGCTGCTGCGTCAGGTAGTGATATATTGACCCCAATGTGAAGGAAGGGTTTGGTCAGTATACGATAATTGTACTTCTGTATGAACCAGTTGATGTCATAGTCTTCACATTCATCTTCTATTGATGTGGTGTTGTTTCCACTCTGAGCCTGCACTGCCAAGAGAAAACATAAAAAGAGAAATATTTGCATCATTATTTTTATGATGATAACGATTTGCAATTAATGATTATAATATATCACTTGAATTATTTCCTTTTGGTTATGGATGACTGCATGTTCTGCTCTCTTCCTTTTATATCCTCTCTCTATCACTCATTGTTATTGTGTCTCTATTGTGAACGGGAGTACTGTGCCGTGGTTAGTACCAGGTGATCTCATTCCTTTCTGTTTAACTCTCACATCACCTATAGACTACAATTATAATGACACAAGCACATTACACAATCAGTCTGTTAGCTTTGAATTCACTGGAGGCTGATAACTCTATTGATATTATGACTCAGAGCGCAGGGGTCATTGTGGGACCTGAAAAAGAGCCTTGGGTTTCATTTCAAGGTCCTCCTTATCAGATGATTTGCTTTTTATCATTAATAGGATGTCATTCTGTTTATTCATATATTCACAGTTTCAATGATTCCTCGCCCCGTGGCTAATAAACTAGTATTTTAGAGAGTTTATTACTCAATAGCATTTCTGTTTCATTGTTACATCATTCTAATTATGTGGATGCCCATCCTCTTGAACTCGATTTATTTACAAAAATGTAGCTGCATAGTTTGACCCTTTAACATTAATGGCACTCATGGTGGGCTGCTAATAAGATTATGTGTGTATACATGGTATACTCAGTGAGTAAGTCTTCAGTGTACTCATGTCATTGGTATACTATCAAAACACTGAAAGTGTTATTGAGAATTCTGATATGATTATGATGAATCATAGCAATACTATGAAAGTTAACTATATGCAATTAGAAATCATTTGATCAATTGAATAATATATGTTATTTATCATACTAAAATTAAAATAATTGAAATAATAGGCCTAATACATATTGAAAAACTATAGTCAATCAAAGTCCATTTGAGCATCTGCAATCTGAGTTATATTGATAAGTACTCCGTATCCATTGATATGATCCATTGTCGTTACTGCTGCTGCCTCGCTGTGAGTAGCCTCCTTTCCCTTCTTCAATATTCAGCTTTGTGTATCGTAGAACAGGTAACCTTTTCCTATCTATGATGCACTGTTTCTGTGGTTTTTTGCCACAGTATGGTGTCTTGCATGCCCCTCTTAGCAATAAAGCAGGATAACGGAATGGGTCATAGTCACATTCTATGTTAAAGATGCAGCCACCCTCACTAGTCCTGGTATCAATCAATCTCTTGAGCTGCCTCTCACAATATTCAGTTTCATTGATGCTCTCATTATTTCCTCCTATTTGTTGGTTCATGTTGAGTAAATTGAGGAGTGGGGCTATACTTGACCTGTTGATGCTTTGCTGGATTGATAGCAGTAGACTGTGAGGTACATCTCTTGGTACTATTGATGAGTGATTAGTTATTGTTGTTATTGTTATGTTGATTGATGCCACTGGCTTAACTACAGCTACTGGACTTGAGTCTGTAAGCATAGCTCCCATTAGTAGTAGTAGGGCAGGGAATAGCATCATCTTCATCATCTTTCTTAGAGCCTTCCTTCACTTGTCTTATTATTGGGAAAAAAGTATTAGCAAGAGTATACTTTATGTGGGTTTATACTCAGTAATCTTGTTTCCTTGTGGTAGTTTCAGTGTTTTTATAGTATGAAAGTGAAGCCATTATAAACTAATTTCCCTTATATTACATCAGTATGTAAATGATATTCTTATATTTTATTATTATTTTTGTCACCAACTAGGGCAAAGTGTTTTCCGAAGCCGGAGGAATGAAGGGGAAGCTAGATATAATATCTTGTGATTCGTTAAGTCTTACAAGTCAGTCTTTAGGATATATCCTTTCACATGACTTTATATCATGCTCATTTAATAGGAGCCTTCCTCCAAACATGTGATAATAGTGTGATGTCTTTAGTACCCAGATTTGGTGATATGGTAATTTCAAGCCTCACACGTCAGTGTGCTGAAAATTTGGAATCAGTACAAACTATACCTCGTCTTTTTCGTAGAACTAATCGAGAGGTCCGTTTTCATTTTGTCATAAAAAAGAAAATATATTCTTTGTCGTTAAGGTCCCATCAAAGCCCTCTGGTTATGTATCAACAGTATTGAAGCCAGTCTCTCTCATTGATGTTACAATGGGGCATGGCCATGAGTGGGGGAAGCAAGTTATTGAGAATGTCACTGAAAAGTGAGTTCAATGTTTCTTGTCATAGTTTAACTATTTAGGCCGATCTCAGTCTCATTACACTTTGTCTTGTGTCATATAAATAACCTTTTCACCATCACCATTATAAGCTAGTTGTTTTGATGGGTTCTATATTAAGATGTCAACCAAGTAAAAAATTTGTGTGTCTTATTTTATAAAAGGGAAATTTTAGTACTCGGGAAAATATGCACCATAATCAAACTACATGTACCTGGGAAACACCAGGATAATAAATTACACTCACATACCCTTTACTTGTTCAGTCATGTGTTTTTATTAATTTTAATTACAGATATCATGAGGTCACATCAGAATTGCTGAGTAATGTAAAGCGAACAGAGGACAGTTTAATGAAACTAAAGAGAAGCAGACGTTCACTTATACCAGAGACATCTAGTGGCATGAGTGATGATAATAAAATACGCCTTCAGCTCTCAATCGATATTGAAGCTTACATATCGCAAGTGAGTAGTGCTCTCCCTTCTTTGCTTTGTTCTTATTAATAAGAAATTGTATGTGAAGTGAAAATTACTTAAAACTTGTAAAGTTTCTGCATCTTTAATTAATACAGACTTATCAGGCCTAAGGAATTGGAGAAATCCCCTTATCATTTCTCTTTAAGATACCCTTCACCAGTATAACATCAATGCAATATTGACATTACACAATATGGGCAATCCCCTTCCAAATATTAACCACTAATTATTTTTTAAATCTACACAGCCAAGGGTTAGCATGTATGATACAAGGCACTGCCCAAAATCAATGAATAGAGTCTGATTACAGTATTGATACAATCTGACAAGTATCGTTGCTAAATCATGCCTGTTGCTCTGGCTGAACCAGTATGTATTCCAACATAATTGTATCAAGGCTGATAGATCCTGCTAGGGTCATTGCAGTGTTAGCTGCCCAAAATCCATGATTCAGGATGCATTAGGTCGGATCAGCATTCATGATTCAATCATAAACTCTTGGCTGTGTACAATATGCATGTGTATTAACTTTGAGTGACGGGAATGACATGGCAGCTAATAATTATTGTGTTTGTAGTACTCTACTCCTACAATTTGTTTATATTTCCTTAGTGAGCAAGTTTAAAGTCTTTATTTGTTTATTAGATCCATAGCCTCCTACCTACAGTGGATGTATCTATATTAAACAAGTTAGAGGAAATTGGAAGGTCAGCAAGGACAGCATCACTAAGCACGACTGCTGTGGCAGACTGAGAATGACCATTTGGCACATGTTAATGTATAGTTTATTCATTGATCAAGCCAAATGTGGTTGATACATGCATACAACAATATTTTGCAATGTGTCTCATAATTAATTTTTAAAATTTTCACCTGAAGATAAAATCGTGACACTGTCATCCACAAAAATTTTGTCATCACTCATCATACATTTGAAAAAAATTATGTTACAAAATACGAAACAATTACATAGACTATTAAATGTCTTTAAGAGATTTAATTGTATTTGCACACTCTCTTATCAGCTGACATAAATGACTACTATACTCAACTGATTGACTTGTTTCTAATTGACGAGCAGCTACTGTCATTTTCTTCAGTAGAATCTCACGCACACCCTCAATACTGGTATGTCCCTTAGCATCATCATCAGTTATCACCAGAGGAGGAAGAGCAGGAAGAGGGGTTGGGGATGGAGGGTTCCCCCCGTGACATGCTGTACTATCTGGCTCTTCATTATCAGTTTTTGATATATCTGAAGGGTATTTCAATTAATTATAATCATCATCTGTCCCCTCACCTGTTGTTGATGTAAGTGTTTGTGTTTTTCGTTCAGGAAGCAATTCTTCACATAAAACACAGAGTGGCTTGTTACGTTGCTTCTGTACCAGTACTGTCTGCCTTATTGACTAATAGGATTATCAATCACTGATAATAACTCACAGTGCATTCCCCACAGTGTTCAGCTAACATGCGGTAGCCTTGCAAAAGATATTGGCCTATTAATGAAGCAGCTTGATCTCTCAAAGCTGGACTGAATGCAGTTGACGCCATTTTTTTAATTCTTTTAAAATTATAATAATTATTTTTCCAAAATTATCAATCAATTATTGTTACAACAATTAAAATTAATTTAAAAGTATCTATCGTTACAACTATTATTATTATCATGTTAGTGAAAAGTAACTACTGTACATGTTGTGGGGTTGGAATGGTTGATGGAGGACGTGGTGGGACCTTTGATCTCCTACCAGCTGATCGCTCACGTGGCTAAGAATTAAGAGAAAGTATAGTAATGAAAATTAATTATAATAGTAATAATACCTTAGGTACTGCTGTTAATATTGTGGTAGATGTTTTAGCACCAGCTCTTCCCTTGTATATGTGACCATCTTGTCCGATAATGTCCATTTCATCATGAATGTTAGCACTAAAAATTATTATTGCATGTGTAATTGCATAGCAACAGTATACATGTACATGTACAGTATGTGTGTATATACTGTACTTGTAATGTACATGTGCATGTACATGTGAATATTGCACAACCATGCATAAAAACATTCATGCACATGTATAGTAGTGCTTTTAAATGTCTGTGTGTGGATTTTACCAAGAATGGTACACAACATGTTTTACAATAGTCTGTACATGTACATGTACATGTGTACCTTCTTTTGATGTGGCTGGTTGGTGGAGGTGGAGGAGCAGGTAGTGGAGTACCATCAAGTGTGTACACTGATGAGAGAGGGGTGGCTCTAACCCTTTGATGGGGTCGAGTGAGAGTGTGACTACCACCAGCACTTCTAATGGTAGCTGGGAATGGAGGCAATACCATCATACCTGACTGTGTACCACTAGTGGGGAAAGAAAGAATAATAGAGTGAATTGAAATACTGGCATTTGTATACTAATTACATGTAAATGTAATATACAATCTACATATATACAGTACATGTGTATACATCATAACAATTGATCATAATAATGTTGATTGTAGATGTACATGTGTGATTGTGTGTACATGTATGTGTCTGTGATTACATTCTTTGATGTCTTCGTATCATCTCAAGTTCATAAGTTGTGTAAGGACGGAAGGATCTTATTCCAGGAAGCATTTCAATTTGAGGTAATGTGGGAACAACACTAGAAGAAGTGAGAAGATACAGAGAGAAGCACAATGTGACATTATACAGTACATATACCTGTCAGTCAAAACCTTAATCACATACATGTACAATGTATATGTAAGTGTGTAATAGAAAATTAAATTGATACATGTACATTGTGTACATGTACATACAATATGCAAGATAGTACTATTGTACATGTGTACATGTACATGTATCATAAAAGGGAATGAACCTCCTAAATATATTTACTATAAGAAAGTAGATGTAACTTACTCATTAGGTTTCAACCCCAGTGGTTTATCACATGATATGCAACGGAATCTTAAAGGTTTACGGAATCCAGCAGCATCATCAGCTAAAGTCTCCCCACCAGGTACTACTGTAGGAACTTTAAGTTTGTCAAACTTCTTGTCTATTAAGATATGAAATAATTTCACACTATAATGATGTATCAACCTACCAAAGTAACTCTTCAATGGCTCTAATTCTAAACGATCTAATTTCCCATCGACATCTTCATTAATCTGAGATACCGCTGTCCTGTAACAATCAATAAGGATGCATTACGTACTTGTATAGCAATAATGGTATTTAACAATATACATGTCAGCATTATTGTACAGGTCAGTATGGTCATGGTACATTGATATTATAAATTATACTTAACAGCACTAATACATGTGCAATTTACAGTTCACTGCACTGTCATAGTAGGGATTTTTAACTGACAGTACTTTGTCATAAACAGTGGGATGATATTTTGCTGATTGTTGTTACTCACACCCTGAAGCCCTTGGAATTAAGGAAGGGTGAGTTACACATTTAATGAACATTATCATTGTGTATGTAAACTCATTGTACTCAGTACTGTAACAACTACTAATGAAAGTGAAGTACACATTATACAAGTAAGGCAAATTAAACTTTATTTTGCTTAGGGTAAGTTTAGTTCCATTACGCCCCTTCACTATAGCACTTTCTATAGTCATATGAGTGACCTACATGTACATGTACATTGTATGTACAGTTTCATGAATAATGAGTTTAATGACAATATAAATTATACACATGTACATGTACATGTAGAGTAATGTGTGTGTGTAAATGTAATATACCTAAAAGCTTCTTCCTGTCCAAGTAAATGTGATTTAGCATCTCGTATCTCGCGATCAAGACGTTCAAATGTTGAGTCAACCCAATCTCTACTGGCTTTACCCTCCAAAGCAACTCTGTCAGCTTTCTGTTGAATACACATACATGTATTAAGGGCAGCATAGGTAGACATAAAGGTACTGTACATTACATGTACATACAAAGTTTAGTTGATTATAATTAATGTAAATGTACTTGTACATGTACATGTATATTGATTTTAATAATTATTTTTCTACATGTGTATATACAGTAGTGCAAATGATTTGGCATGTCTTCGGCCAATCGAACATTTTTGGCACTAACAAATTAAAATGCATGTACATGTATGTACATGTAGATCAGCATCAATTTCTGCTGGACTACATGTACATGTACATGTTGTACATGTACTGTACATACATCTACATGTACATGAACATTTCTAAAATTTACTTACCTCTTCAACTTCAATAGCAACTTGATCCCTATCAGCTTTGGTTGACTTCAACTGATCAACTTCTGAATATAATGTCTAAAAAAGTACATGTACATATACAATGTGCTTTGCTGATCAAAATATTACTACACGTACATGTATATACATGTAGTTGCATTTACATGCACATAAATTGCAGGGTTTCCCACACAGCATGCTTCATGAGCTTACATGTACTACAATAATAGTATACACATGTATGTACATGTACATGCATGGTTTTAGAGCAACAGAATTTATTTAAAAAATCCAATTTGGACCAGAATTAGCTTAAACTACACATGTAGATACACAACATCAAAACAAGTACACGGTCTTTGATCCAATTTTTAGCAATTATTTTTAAATTTGTAAAAAAATCCAATTTTGATTGTAATCCACTCAAAATTTCTACACAACATAAGTACATGTACCGTACGCGTCTTAATTTTCGAGGTGTATTAAATTTCGTTATTTTCGTGCTCACCTTAAATCCACGAAATTTAAACCACCTCTAATGCCATTCTATTGTATCTAGACTATGGCCAGAACACGAAAATTAGCTCACACGAATATTAACTTTTGAGCAAATTTCATTGAAAACACGAAATTTTGAACCCTCGAAAATTTGAACGTATACGGTATATGTATTATTAAAATGTATAATTCCTTGCCAAAATTTAGCGAAAGATGGTTTTTCGCCCAATTATTGAGCAGCTTTAGAAACTTGTAAAAATTCAATTTTGATTGGACTTCACTCAAACTTTTTCATGCAAAATAAGTACAATGTACATATTGTGCATAAAAATAATGAGAAATTTCTTCATGCCGTTTTTGACAAAATTTGACCATTTGCCCATGTATTATAGTACTTTAAAATTTAATGACAAGAAGATGCTTGAACATTATGCTGAAGTCCTGTGGGAAACTCTGATACATTGTATCATGTACATGTACATAGCATTTCTAAATGAGCATGTATACATGTATGTATTTTAGTGAATTTACATTTTCCTGATTAATACCTTACGTGTAAAATTGTCAACTACATAATATTATGTACATTTTCTATTATCAATGGTACATGTACATTAATGTACAATGCACTAGTCAGAAATGCATTGTACTTTTGTGTGTTCTTTGCTGATGTCCAGCTCGTGTGAGAGATGAGCAGCAGTGCCAATCAATCTCTCCTGTTCCTGCTGCATTCCATTCACTAACTGTGTCAATTCTGAGAGTGACTGCTGGTCAGCAAAATTCTGACCAACAGGGCTAGAAACAGGTTTACTCTGAAAAGGAAAAAAAGAGAGAGAATAAATGAAATTATACATACACGTACATGTAGATATATGCACATGTATTTTGTATATGTGTATATGCAGTGTACTTACTATACATGCACTTTATGTACATGTACATAAATTAATGTGCATATATGCATGTGTAAGACAAAAAGAAAGAGTAAGAAAATTGAGAAAAATTAGACAATGAAAGAAAATGTATGTATTACAACTGATGCAAAACTAATTTTTATAATAATTATTGGGATTTATAATAAATACACATGTACCTTATTAGATGATACTGCATTGTTCAGTGCAGATACAGCTCTGTCCATTTCCTCCATTCTTTCTCTCATTTGCGCTAACTGTAATCCTAATTCCTCCAATCGACTGCTATCAACACCACCAGATGATCCACCAAGAGCCTGTTAATGAGAAATAATAGAAATGATTCTTATTTCATACTGTCACATAGCAACTTGCCCTTATTTGATTTGTTAAATGATCAATAGCATTTTGCATAGCAGTGATCCTGTCCAGTAAATCAGCAGGTACTGAGGGCTGCTTACTCATACTATCTGTATAACAAATTATTCACCTTCAACAGTTATTATTGATATACATGTACATGTACATGTACACTGCAGTATGCATACTTTCAGTAATACTCAATAAAGTGTAAAGTGTCATACATGCAATAAGTACATCATTCACTTAATATTCATAATGCATACACATGTACAATGTACGTGTACATGTACAGTATTATTTTGTTACCTTCCAAGTGTATCAGTTTATTTTGCATTTCTAGTAGCTTAGCCATGAGGTTAGCAGTTCCCTCACCATCACTGCTGGTAGGCATCAGTGATGCTAAATCAGATGCATTCACTTTTTCCATCAGAGCAGACTATAAAACAAATTAGCATAAATAATACTTTAACTGTACTATAGCTTAAGGTAAGTAAGCTATAATGTTTGTGTTATTTACTTCAATTTCCTTCATATGGGCTGATAGTTTCCCTAATTCTGATGTGTTTTGGTCGTTACATTCCTTCAATGCTTCACAGTATGATTGTAATGCTAATGAATTAATTTTCTCATTTATCTGATATATTGCACTCTCAGTAGTATTTTGATGCTCTTTAAGAGTTTTATGAAGATCATCAAGTAACGATGTGTCTGATATCTTCTTTTCTAATAAATCTATACTCTCCTAATCATAAGATAAAATCATTGTCCATATTGTATGTGCTAGTATACTTGGAGTGATCCTGATTTCTTTTGCAGTCCTTCTAGCTTTTGCCTTAACTCATTTATGAATGCTAAAAAGAAGAAATTACATTATGCACATAATTATGTTTCCGTGTGTACATGTAGATGTATTATAATAATTAGTTACCCATTAATGCATCTGTTGCTGGACTGTCAGTTGGACCAGAGGTCAGTTTCAATGACTCTAGATCTTTAAATCTTTGCTCCAAGTTTTCTGAGCTGGCAGAGACCTACATCAATATTTGCAAAGAAGCATACACGTGCAAGTGCTTAATTGTAAAATTTTTCACAAATGACATGCATGTACATTGTAGATGTACATTGTGTACATGTGTACAGTGCATATATACTCACTGATAATATACATGTACAAACTAAGGAACTACATGTAGGACACACGTATATGTACATGTACATTATGTATTAATTGCATTGCAAGTCAGTACTGAGAATTAACAAGTACACACTGCTGTTTTGCTCACCTTGCTATTGAGGGAGTCAATATGATGACCCATTGAATTTTCCATATCATTTATCCTTTGCTTTAGTGCTTGAATTTCTCCAAGCATATCATCAAATAATTGTGAGCTCTATTATAATTACATTCTAACAGTCATTAATAACTAATGCTTCTTACTTTGGCCATGTTTTGTTCTGTGCTAGTAATTCTATTGGTAAGATTTGTGAAATTCCACATGTCTTTGACTGGTGTAGCATTAGCATCAGATCCTTTTCTTTCTAGCATCTCTGGAAGACTATCAAATGAATTAACTCGTGACTCCAAATTCTGGATCTTTCTTTCAAGAGCACTCAAGTCATTGGCTGCTGTCACAATATTAGTCCGACTTCGAAATGAGCTTTGAGGATGAGGGAAGGCACCACTAGAAGGAGGACGTCCAATGAAGTCAACTGATGATATAGGTCCTGCAGAATGAACTGATGATGCAGTAGAATGTAATGGTGTCGTATCAACAGGGGTTTGTCCAGTTACAGTACCAGCACCAGTTCCTCCAATTTGTCCAACTGGTCCTCCAACTTGTCCCATAACTTGTCCAACTCCAACATGTCCTGCAACTGGTCCTCCAACTTGTCCAACCGGTCCCCCAACTTGTCCAACTGGTCCCCCAACTTGTCCAACTGGTCCCCCAACTTGTCCAACTGGTCCCCCAACTTGTCCAACTGGTCCTCCAACTTGTCCAACTGGTCCTCCAACATGTCCAACTGGTCCCCCACCTTGTCCAACTGGTCCCCCAACTTGTCCAACTGGTCCTAGAACTTGTCCAACTGGTCCTCCAACTTGTCCAACTTGTCCGACTCCAACGGCTTGTCCTCCAACTGGTCCTCCAACTTGTCCAATTCCAACTTGTCCTCCAACCTGTCCAGTTCCAACAACTTGTCCAGTTCCAGCAACTTGTCCAGTTCCAGCAACTTGTCCAGTTCCAGCAACTTGTCCAGTTCCAATACTAGCAGCTTGTCCAGGACCTCCACTTCCAACAATAACTTGTCCAGTTCCAGCGGTTCCAGTAACTTGTCCAGTTCCGGCAACAACTTGTCCAGTTCCAGCAACTTGTCCAGCTCCATCAACTTGTCCAGTTCCAGCAACAACTTGTCCAGTTCCAGCAACTTGTCCAGTTCCAGCAACTTGTCCAGCTCCAGCAACTTGTCCAGCTCCAGCAACTTGTCCAACTCCAGCAACTTGTCCAGTTCCAGCAACTTGCCCAGTTCCAGCAACTTGTCCAGTTCCGGCAACTTGTCCAGTTCCAGCAGCTTGTCCAGGACCTCCACTTCCAGCGATAACTTGTCCAGTTCCAGTGACAACTTGTCCAGTTCCAGTAGTAACCTGACCAGGAATTTGTCCTATTCCAGCAACTTGTCCAGGTACTGGAGCAGTAGTGGGGTCATGGTGAAGATGAATAGGTGAGGAATCTGTGCTTTCTGCTTGCAAACTTGCAGGGAATGCTCGATCACCTCCTCCAACAATAACAGGAGGAACATGATGCTTTCTGGTAATATCCGGTGGTTTATGGATAGGGTTCCAGCCCAGGAACACTTGTTGTTGGAGTTGAGTGTCCTCTAGAACAATCAGTCGCTTCACAATCTCATGCAAGACTCTTTGTAGATAGTTAAAATTAACGGCACTACATGGCTGCTCTCCAAGACTCAAATCTATCAATTGGATTAGATCAACGGCGGCCATTATGACACACAAGG
>NW_003546426.1:96897-135370 GCF_000090795.2 Amphimedon queenslandica | reverse complement strand
TCCAGGCCCATCATATTACTTTGTCACAGTGTTTAAATTAATGCATGTATATTTACTAGTCATGTATTGACATAATAAACAACAGTCCTTAAAAAGAATTAAAATTGTTAAAAAATGTGTACATTTATTACCATTTTGGCTATAAAAGGCTTCTCAATTTTTATTGTGATACAAATGTATGTGTACTTGTAACTGTTTTTTATCATTGTCTTTTTGCTTTGAGCTTGTTATGTGATTGGTTATTTTTTAATTTTTGTATTTCATTTCATCTTTTCTTTCAGTAAACAAACAAATAAATGATAAAGAACGCGTAGCAGCTGCGATGGAAAACCCTGACTTACGACAAATTGTTGAAGAGTGTGTATCATTTAGAACTGATTAGTATTGATTTACTCACTATCATTTTGTATGTACATGTGTTTCATTCATTTTAATCCTTGTAATGAATAATATTAATATATTATACATGTAAGTTCATTGACAAAAACAAATTTTTATGGACTTATTTTTTAAATTTAATATTATAAAATTTGAGGATTAACTATTTGATATACAATGTATGTTATTTGTTTTATGTGTTCTTAGCCTTGCTGCACTGCAAGGGAAGTTTATACTGTTACAATTTATTCCTGTTTTTAGAAATGTACATACATGTACATGTAAGGGTGCAGTCCTTAATATTAGTGCATCTATGCGTACCATTAATTTATTATTATTGTTATAAAAAGACTTTTTTATGTCATGCTTTGCTGTGGCTGTAAGCTCTGCTGGCTGAACTTGACTTAGTCATAATGAATTGTGAGAATAAAGACATTGCTCACAATATTATGCATCTTTTATCGTGCAGGACTGCAACATGTCCCCATTCATAATGTTTTGCACATGCAATAATTTCTGCCTTTTTGAGTATCACCCTGGGTCTTCTTCTGTCATGTTTCTTGTTACTTTTTTACATCAACTAAATAAATCACCTACACCATTTTGGCTTTTATGAAAAGTGCTGACTGTAAATCAACCACAATAGTAAATGTCAATAGTAACAAGTGCCCGCACAGTTTAATGCATGTTACTACTCTTTCTAACTCCACAGTGGATAGACTATAGCTTTGGTGTCTAATCCTCAAAGAGAGCTCTAATGACATATTGGTGTTTTTCAAGGTTTCTGGCAAGTTAATGAAACCATGATGAAACCTTACCTATTATGCATTTTTAATGTTCCGAGCTTACAAATACTTTCATAAAACCTTTAACTTGTAGATATTCCTATTCTGCTTGATTTTTTCTATTCCAGCTAGCATCATGAATACCTTTGCAATTGTAAGTTTTATTACTATTAAAATGGCTATAGACACATACATTGTACTTATTTAGATGCTTATACATGCAGTGTTCTTGCTTTCCAAATTTGCTTCATCCAAAGATAGTGTGTTTTATGTGGTTACGAATGGGCACCATCATAATTTCACTGGAGAGAGTCACATGCTTTCTTACTACATTACAAAGACTAACTGGCCATCAAATACTACACTCATCTTCCTACCTGGACAACATGAAATGGCTGGTAACTTCATAATTGAGGGACTTAATAGTATAACCTTAAAAGGAGAAGCATACTCCAGAGATGATATACCAATTATTATTAGCACCTCTCATACAGTTGCAGTGAGATTGTGTACCTCGGTAAGCATTTCAAATCTTATTTTCAAGTCTTTGTTTCTTTATTTTGAAGAAACTGACACAACAAATAATTATTACAAACATTTTGGTAGACTTTTTCGCTCCTTTTAATGTAGCATACTTTAAATGTTCAGTAAGTGGGAGTACAACACTAATCTGTTTCAGGGCTAGATCTCAGCATCAAGGAAATCTTCAGATGCATAATGTTGTTGTATCACATAAACATGGAAATGGGATATATATAGAATGCCATAAGAATGCTATTGTTAATGTAAATAATGTCTCTGTTTCTAATAGCAGTGGACATGGAATAATAGTAATTGGTTATCCATCTAGTGTAGCATCATTAGCAAAATTGCGTGTACATGACAATCACTTAAATGGAATTTTAATTGAATGCTATCGAAATAGTCAATTATATTTGAGCAGTGTTGCAGCAACAGATAACATATTAAAAAATATACAGTTGGTATCTCTCAGAAATAGCTCCATCATTATGAACAGAATCACTTTGAATAATGGACATATTGGTTTGTCTCTAACATTAAATCGTAGCTATCTTACTCTCAAAGACATGACTATTAGCAATAATTCAAAAAATGGCATTTACGCAAACTGCATGTCAAGCAAATTTGACATCAATAATGCAACTATAACAAGTAACATGCAAGGAGGAATATCCACAGAAGGTTCCTGCAGTATTTTTTTCCTGAATAGTTCATCATTAGTATCCAATAACAGATCACCAAGCAATGGAGGGGGCATGTGGATTAGTGAAAGTACAATAATTATTGGTGATTCCAGATCCATCACTTATTTTATTAATAACACTGCAGATGGTGCTGGTGGAGCAATATACGTAGTTAGCCCAACATATACCAAATCAAATAACATGCAGAGATGTACATTTCAAAAGTTTACTCCTGTTTTTAAAAATAATTCTGCTTCAGTAAGTGGAGACAATGTATACAATGGACTCTATTGGGGCTGTTATATGAAGTACAAGGAAGAAGGACAGGTAGCACCAACTCTTGTCCCTGTACCATTTGCTAATAAACTTATTGACAGAGTCAATTGCAATAATTTATATAACTTTCCAAGGCCTTATGGTGACTTTATTACTTCTGGTGCATTTGGCGTATGCATATCTGATGATAGGTCCTCAAGTGTAAACTGCAACACTAGATCAATTGCTCATAAGATATATCCTGGTCAGTCTATTAGTCTCTCACTAGCAACTGTTGGAGCTTGTGGTGGAATAGCTCCCTCTGTATTGGTAACCAGTAATTCCAGTGGTGTGGGAATTGTGAATCCTGATAATAATCATGAAACTGAGCGAAAATGCAAGAACTTTACATACACAATCAATCAAATGAATAAGAGTAAAGAAGCAGGACAAATAAAAATTGGACTTAAGAAGACTGCAACTAATATGAAAATATTGAATGCACATTTTACAATCAATGTGACCTTTTTGCAGTGTCCCATTGGTCTTGATCTTCATGCTGTTTCTGGTGCTTGTGTTTGTGGTAGTATAATTAGAGCTATTAATGGTACAGAGTGTGACATCAACATGATGCCACATCCTATCAGTAGATCTGGTACCAACTGGTTATACTACAGTAAGGAATCCAAGTGTGTTGTAGCTCATACTAACTGCCCCTTTGATTATTGTGATAAATCTATTGTCAGACTCAATCTCACTGACTCTGATCTTCAGTGTACCAATGGTAGATCGGGTATTCTTTGTGGGGAGTGTCAGCAAGGACTCAGTCTTATGTTAGGCTCCAACAAATGTCAACACTGTAGTAACAATTATCTATTACTAATAGTTGCTTTCATCCTAGCTGGTATATTGTTAGTGGTCTTTTTGTTGGTTTCTAATATGACTGTGTCTGTTGGAAGCATCAATGGGTTACTATTCTATGCTAATGTCATCAAGTTAAATGAAGCTGCATTGTTCCCTAATGGGATAAATATACCGGTATTGAGTCAGTTCATTGCATGGCTCAATCTTGATCTTGGCATTCAAACCTGCTTCTTTAACGGACTGGATGGATATTGGAAGACATGGCTACAATTTGCATTCCCATTATATGTATGGTTACTAATCATTATCATTATAATGCTGTCTCATTATTCTAGTAATGTCACAAGACTCTGTGGCAATAACTCCGTCCCTGTCTTAGCTACACTTGTCTTCATGTCCTATACCAAACTTCTGCGTCTCGTCACTAATATTCTAATGCTAGCTGTTGTCAGCTGCAAACAAGCACACTGGCTTGTATGGAGTATTGATGGAAACATTCGTTATCTTAACAGGAAGCACATACCAATATTTCTAGTAGGAATACTGTTTTTAATAGCTGGCCTGATTTATACAGTACTAGTGTTGCTTGCTCAATGGCTACAACACTACAGTGGTAAATGTTTTAAGAGTTCCCTTGATCCTATAATTAAGCTGAAGCCCTTCATTGATGCTTATACTGGCCCATATAAGGACAAGTACAGATACTGGACAGGACTCCTTTTAATAATGCGTCTACTGCTCACTACCATATTCTCATACACTACTGGAACTATACCAAAAATCAATAACTATATCATTGCAGTGATGGCAGCCGTGCTGTTGTACCTGTCCAAAGGTGTTTATAGAAACAGGTTGCTATGTGTACTGGAAGGTTTCTATCTCATCAATTTAGGTTTAGTGGCCCAGTTGAATATTTTACTAGAAGTTATGAGTCTACATGATACTAGTACTGGTGAAATCATTACAGCAGCATCTATTAGTTTTTCACTAGCTGCTTTTGTCATCACAATATTATTTCATTTTACCACTCAAATTAAAAATAGGCATAATCTTAAATTCTGTATCAGCATTGGAAAATTTAAGGGAGCAAAAGAAAACCGATTACTGAAGGACGATGATGAGAACACAGATGATCTATTTTCACCAGCAAGAGTGATAATGAGAAGAGAACCACTAATATTTGATTTTCAAAACACTGATTAATAGTTGCATTGAATTTGTGATGTCATAAAAAATTCTCTAAAATCATGCAACGTGATCATAGCTCATGATCCACATTCCACGCCACAGGCACAGCTCTCAGTCACGTGATACACAAAATAGGGGGCGCGAGCACGAGACGACTTCAAAATGGCTGGTTTTGATGATCCGGGTGTGTATTTCAGTGACTCTTTCTTCTCTGATGACAGAAGTGATGGCCAGCAGACTAGATCTGGCTTTCAAAAGAAATTCAAGGAGTTTATTAAAACATTTATGGATCATCAAAACTGTTTTTGTTACAGGTAAAATGATGGAAGATTTTAGGCAGTGCTTTAGGTATTTGGGGGATTTTTATTTTAGCAATCACTATTTTTGCTGGTGCAGGCATAAGCTATTGTACACATGATTGTTAGTTAGATCTAACTGCATTTGTGTAATAAACAGACAACAAACATTGTGTATTAACCCTTATTAAATTTACCCAGACTATTTTGGGGGAGGGAACTTAGAGTAGGTGCGATTTCCACCTGTATTAATTAAGCCCTTGGAAGAGTGTGCAAACATAGATAATAGGGTAAATGAAAAGTACTCTCTTATTTATGATACAAACTACTTGGCCTAAACAAAAATAAGTGTGTACCGTTAATTTTGTGCTAATTTGAATTTATTGATGCAATGTATGAAAGTTGTATACTGAAAATTTTTGACAAGAAAATTCTTACAAGAATAAATTTTTGCTATTGTATAAAGCTTACATGGCATCCCTCTGTAGGTGAATTAAATTTTGCGAGAAATTAAAATTTGCGAAAATTTAGGGCAGCAAAAATTCCTGATATACACTGTACAGTAGAAAGGCTCTGGTAAAGTGGGCAGTATAACTTCGAGAAATTGGGTTGAAGTTGTTAATTTTACATGAAAGCATTTTAGCTTTCATTTTTGCAAAGTTTCAAGCAATTCTGCAGTCTTTCTCATGTTTGAAAAAGAGTACTTTTTCATTTTTAAACATTGATTACTCAAAAGTACATTTTAGTGTCCTTTTTATCAGAGCCTTTGATGCTAACATTCCTTCCATCTCTCAGAATAAACCTGATTCCTTGACTTTTCAAGGAAATTGTTACAGACAGCCATTTTAAATTTAGACTAATCTCTTAATTCAGTTGATGCCCATTCGAAAAATTATCTTGTATCGAACAACTCTATTACCTTCCTTGGTTTGTTAGGGATCAGTTGAAGCATCATTACAACACAAAGAGATACTGGCTCGAAGTTGATCTTCAGGATTTGGCATCTTTTGATTCTCAGTTAGCGACAAAACTGACAAATGTACCATCTGACTTCCTGCCTCTGGTGAGTTTCTTGTCTCATAAATTTTATTATTTAAAAAATTTTTATTTTAAGTTTGAAGATGCAGCAAAGGAAGCAGCCGATGAGTTGACTCAGCCCCGCCCTATTGGAGAGGAAAAAGTGCAAGAAATCCAAATAATGTTAAAATCAACTACCAATCCAGTTCAGATAAGGCAATTGAAGGTTTGTTATTAGTAATCAGTTAACACGTACATGTACATACCACTGCATTTCAAATTCCTTTTTAAATTCTCCTCATATCTTCTACCTATAGTCTGATCACATGGCTCATCTAGTTAAAGTCCCTGGTATTGTTATTAATGCTTCTGCTATAAGAGCTAAAGCAACTCATATTACTATTCAATGTCGTAATTGTAAGAACTTTCAGTCCAACATACCCATACGTCCTGGATTGGAAGGATACGTACTACCAAGAAAATGTTCAACGTAAGTAGAAGAATTAGGTGTACTAATGATACAATTAATAATTGGTATAATAATTTAATAATATCTGTCCACATGTACTTATATGTATGTTGGGGTGAAAATTTGAGCTGGTTCCATTCTGAATTGATTTTTTACAAATTTTAAAAGTTGCTCAAAAATTGGGCCAAAGTTCCTGTACTATAATGCATGGTCTCGGACCAAATTTTGGCTTGATTCAGGTAATTAGAATTAAAATGCTACAATGATATGAGCACTACCAGTATGCCAAAATCCTGTGGGAAACCCTGACATACAGTGTATTTATATTATTTGTCGTGGCCTCATTTGCCTAGTTTTATTTCCTCAAAGTTTTCAGGTTATAATGTTGTGTCATAAGAGTGCAGGAATTACTACATGTAATTGGGATTTTGTTTTTGGCTGATAAAAATTTTGCTAATATAAATTTCATTCATTGTTAATGAGCTCTTTCTAATAATAATCAATTAGTGCATTAATTGTTTTATTAATTTCAATTATTTTAGGGAGCAAACTGGTCAAGTGAAATGTTCAGTTGATCCTTATTTTATTGTACCAGACAAATGCAAGTGTGTTGATTTTCAGGTCAGTAATCAGAATTTTCTCCTAGCCATACAACTGCCAAATATACATGCATGTATAAAATACCTTTTTACATGTACTAATGCATGAAATTCATTAAATTAATCATGGTTATCAAACTGATGCTCTGATGTGCACTGTATTACATCTTAGTAAACTATCTCTTCTTTTAGATCACATTAGAATCATAGACACAGTTAAGCACTTTAAGTTGCATGTACTTAAAAGTTTTTACAAACATAATATTTCCTTTAGAAACACAAATTTTGTGCCGTTAAAGTTTTTCTTTTATAAGAGCATTGTACAAAAATATTAATTTGTATGTTGCATGTAATATATATTTCATTAGAAGTGGATGAGGAATAAGAATTTACATGTAAGATACATGTACATGTAGGGAGAACGAAAGGAACAATAATATGTACATGTACGTTATTATTATTATTGTTATTATTATTATTTTATTTATTATTATTATTTAGACTCTTAAATTGCAAGAGGCTCCAGATGCTGTTCCTAATGGCGAGTTGCCACGTCACCTCCAGTTGTATTGTGATAGATATTTGACTGAATTTGTTGTTCCTGGTAATAGAGTTACAGTTGTTGGGATCTATTCCATAAGGAAAGGTGTTTCTAATAAGGTACATATAATGTACAGTACATGTACATGTATATCTATTTGGTTTGTCTACCCAAGAACGTAATAACATTTTTTAGCAATTTCAACCAAATAATAATACATGTACCATATAATATAAAGGATTAAACTGTAATGAGATATACATATATCTACTGTGTGCGTGCATGTCTCAAATCCCAATAAGTTTTGTCTTCATCTGTAGCTTTTAGTTACTTTATATTATTATTATTATTATTATTATTATTATTATTATTATTATTATTATTATTATTATTATGCTGCAAAAAAATTATAATTAGAAATGATTGATGTACACGTAAAATTATTGTTATTATTATTATTGTTGTTGTTGTTGTTGTGTTATTGTTATTTTTATTGTTGTTGTTAGAGTACACGTCAGACACGTGACAATAAAGCTACTGTTGGTATAAGGAAGCCATATCTTCGTGTAGTTGGTATTGAGATTGACTCTGATGGTCTTGGTAGGAGCAGCCTAGAAACATTACGACCCGAGGAACAAGAAGAGATGAGGCAATTAGCAGGACGCCCTGATGTCTATGATATCATAGCAAAGTCAATAGCACCTTCAATCTATGGAGGACTAGGTATTGACAACTCCTTTCAAAATTTTTTGTCTTTTATTGTACCATTTAAAATTACATATCTAGTTAGAGATTAATAGTATACTGTATAGCTGGTAGTTTTGAGGGGGAAATTTTGGTGAATTGCTAAATTTTGATGATTGGAGGGTTTTAATTGGCAAATTTGTGACCATGTGTTATTGAGTATGCACATAAAGGCTCAATAAAATTGCTGTCAAAGCTCCTAATTTCCTTCATTCTTCATTCTAAAATGTATATTTACCAGCTATATGGCACATGTATGTATTTTGTACTGCAAGTACATGTACCCACATGTACATGTACACTACAAAGCATTCCATTCTTGATGCACTTTTGTTATTCTACATGTAAGTCATTAGTTCCAAATTTTCAGATCACAGACAATTTTTAGATATTAGTTTTGAGCATTTGCCCAATTTCAATCACAAAATCTTCAGTTGTGTAAAAGAATTATGAATTATGCAGAGACATGTACATGTATGTGCATTTGTATTTTGTCCATGATACGACCTGGTTTAAATAATTATTTGACACTATCTAAATGTATATAGACAATGTATATAGTATATACAAATGTAGTACCACACATGTGATACTCAATGTACTGTATATACGTACATGGTCATGTACATACATTGTGTTGCCAGGGTTTAGCTGTAGTCTGTGTTTTTGTTTTTCTATTAAAGATTTACTGACATACTGCATACTATGAATGCTAATTTATCCTAATTTCCATCTACATTTATATCTTGATAAAATAATGAAAGTGTTTAATTTGTTATAATTAGACATCAAGAAAGCGTTGTCTTGCCTATTGTTTGGAGGATCAAGGAAGAGGCTGCCTGATGGACTAACTAGACGTGGAGACATTAATGTATTGTTATTAGGTGACCCTGGGACTGCTAAGAGTCAACTCCTCAAGTTTGTTGAGAAAGTCTCTCCAATTGGAGTAAGTAATTTAATGCCGTATTGTTTAACTGGCTAAACCTGTTTGACAGGTTTATACGTCTGGTAAGGGCAGTAGTGCTGCTGGACTTACTGCTTCAGTATTGAGGGATCCATCTACTGTGAGTTAATATTGCAATTATTATTATTATTATTATTATTATTTTTATTATTATTATTATTATTATTATTATTATTATACACAATGAGAGACAAAATAGGAAAGCATATAAGGGAAGAAAAATAGAAACGAAAAATGGGGACCAACCAAAAATAGGAAAATAAAATAAAATAACAATAATAAAATAATAACAAAATATTATTATTATTATTATTATTATTATTATTATTATTATTATTATTATAGCGTGGCTTCATAGTAGAAGGTGGAGCAATGGTGCTAGCTGATGGAGGTGTGGTCTGTATTGATGAATTTGATAAGGTGAGTGTCTGGCAGCTGCTTAATGTTGCTTTTGGGATTTTGTTTTACATGTATCTCAAACTCATTCACATGTATGTATTTATGAAATTGTGGCCTCTTTAGTTCATAAATTTCTTGTACTACAGTAATTGAATATTGACTTTATTGTACATGTACCACCTGCAAGAAGTTGACAAAGGTTTAAGACATGCATTTTGATCTACTGAACAAGAAAAATTAGTTAAACTACTGGTAATATTATTCTTATTGTTATTAGATGAGAGAAGATGATAGAGTTGCTATCCACGAGGCAATGGAACAGCAAACAATATCTTTAGCAAAAGTAATGATTGACAAATACTGTGTGTTGTTTTTTAAAATACATGTAATGTTCATTTGTTTGCTTCAATGCAAATAATTGTAATGACACACTGTATTATCTTAGGCTGGGATTACCACCACTCTTAATTCAAGATGTTCTGTTTTAGCTGCAGCTAATTCTGTGTTTGGTCGATGGGATGATATTAAAGGAGAGGCTGTAAGTTAATGGCATTGACAGTGTTTCCTATTTGGCATAGTGCTTACTATGTGGCTTCTTTTTGGTGCATAAATTGTCAATAAAAATTGAGCCAAAGACCCTGTACTATAGCACATGGTATTTCAACAAAAATCACAGAGAGAATTCTCCTTTTTTATATTTTTTGGTATTTGATGCATTGACTTTTCTATTTTTATAATTTCTTTCGACACATATTCATGTTCTTATGTTGTGTAGAAATATTGAGCTGATTTTGATCAAAATTGGATTATTTATGAGTTTTTGAAGTTGCTCCAAATATGCCATGTACTGTATGGTAGTACTTTTAGCTCACTTAGCATGTTTTGTGAGAATCCCTGTCTATTTTTATGTGATGATATTGATATTGGATTCCTTTTGCAGCTCACACATGTAGAACCTCATGCATGTACATGTACATGTACATGTTGCTTCCACATGCAGACACCAGACATATTTTTTTGCTAAAATGGCAGTGTGATTACTATAATTTTCTTTTTTGTGGTTAGAACATTGATTTTATGCCTACAATTCTTTCACGTTTTGATATGATCTTTATCATAAAAGATGAGCATGATTTCACCAAGGACACTGTGAGTTTATTCTATTTCATTTTACTGTAATATTAATGAACTACAATGTATGCACAAATTTTACATCACGGATAATGATTAAATTTCTTTTTATTTGTAGCGGTTAGCGAAACATGTTATGAAGGTTCATTTGAATGCAGTGACAGAGGAAGAGACTGAAGGAGAGTTGAGCTTATCTTTCCTTAAGAAATTCATTGCATTTTGCAAAGTGTAAGTTTATTACTCATGCTTAGAATAAGTGTATGTCTATTGCATAAAGAAAGCTTTTGATCAAGTTAAAATGAACACAGTAGCGTCATGCATAAATGTTACATGTATGAATGTTAATTGTACATGTAAGGTTCAATTTACTGATATTACAATTTTGTCTTTATTTTTATATGTAGTCAGTGTGGTCCTCGATTGAGTGAAGCTGCTGCTGATAAATTAAAGAATCAATATGTAATGATGAGATCAGAAGCAAGACAACATGAAAGAGAAATATCAAAGAAGAGCTCAATTCCTATAACAGTCAGGTATTACCACCATTACCTATCATTTAACCGTTGCATCACTGTGCAGGCAATTGGAGGCCATTGTTCGTATTGCAGAGTCTTTAGCTAAAATGTCTCTTGCTCCATTTGCACTTGAGAGTCACATTGATGAGGCACTGAGGTTGTTTAAAGTATCTACACTAGATGCTGCCATGTCTGGATCTCTGTCTGGTATGTGTCTGAGAATAGCTATTTATTATTTGAGATATTTAATTTATACTTTTTGCAGGAGCTGAAGGATTCACTAGTGCTTTCGATCAAGAGGAAGTTCGTAAGATTGAGCGTCAGTTAAAGACTCGGTTTCCGATTGGTTCTTATGTATCTGAGCAACGTATCTTGCAGGATTTTGTCAAACAGAACTACTCAGAGAAAGCAATAAAGACAGTACTACAGACACTGATCAAGAGAGGGGAGCTGCAGCATCGGTTCCAGCGCAAAGTCCTCTTACGCATAAGATAATAAACACATACAGCAAACTAACTCTAGGAACTATGAACCAATTTTTAAGAAGCATAGGATTTATCTGGTATCAAAATTTTTTATAATTAAAATAATTTTACTACCAAAGATAATTATCTGTGGGCACGCCCCCGCAATACACGTTTTATGAAAACAAAATGGCGGGAATTGGGGAGGACTATGCTATGGAAGACGGTTCCGTTGAAAAGGTCAAGTCTTCTGCTAAAGTGAGGAAAGGGAGAGGATTCGGAGATAAAGACAGAGATTATGAGAAGCTCCAGTACGAATCCATCGACTCCAGTGAAGGACCAGGGCCCATGAGGTTGATTACTAATTTTTAATTACAATTGTTCTGATTGATTAGACCATCAGGACAGATATTTTGCCTCTTCCTTTGTCTTGTGGTGTTATATAGATAATTATTAGTTACCTATTGATTACCAATACCCTATACACATGTAGCTGGGGGGGGTAAAATTTTGACAAACTGATTTGCTAATTATTTTTGTGATGATTGGCCACTATCTAAATGCCAAATTTGCCAAATAAATTCATCACCTTTGCAATATGGTTTTTGAGGATACTGTATACTGGGAAATTTTCAAGTAGCCTAATTTTTACGGATTTTGCGTTTTTGCTTCGTCAAAAAAATTAAAATTGTGAAATTCTGCATTTTTATTGCCATGTGGTAGAGTTTGCAAGCTATTTGTGAGAATTTTATTTTGTGAAATCTTACAAATGCAAGATTTGTGAAAATTTAACAATGCGAAAGTATCCCAGTATATGGTAATAATTTTTACAAATGCCCTCTATCTGGAAGTTCACAAATTTTCACAAATTTCCACTATTGAGTCATCTTGTACAGTATTAAAAACCTGAAAAATTTGTTCTAAATAAACTGGCCATATATATGGTATTTTCTTCTCTAATGCTATCATCTCTCTCTCTCTCTCTCTAGGTCAATTGAAGGTTGGATACTTTTTGTCACTGGTGTAAATGAGGAGGCTCAAGAAGATGAGTTAATGGACAAATTTGCAGAATATGGAGAAGTCAAAAACATGCATGTAAATTTGGATCGCAGGACTGGTTTTTTAAAGGGATACACTCTTGTGGAATATGAAACCTATAGAGAGGCTCAGCAGGCTATTAATGCTTTGAATGGTGCTGAGTTTTTAGGTCAGATGTTAAAAGTTGACTGGGCATTTATCAAGCATCCAAAGACAGGAGTTGGAAGGAGGCTCTCCAGTGGGTTACGATAACTTCATGGTACTATTCAGTTACTTGTTCTCTTGATTCTAATTGAACATAATTTTCAGAGAGCAAAAAATTATTTTTAATAACAATGATTAATAGCACGTGACCCCATGCTCGCCTTTTCTGCGCATGCGTCAAGTCACATGGAAAATTATAATACAAACCCATGTGTGTAGAGAATCGTTATGGGAAAGAAGAAGGGGGCTCGTAAAAAGGGAACACAAAAGGCACCTGCCTCGACACTTGATAGCGAGGACGAATCTCGATATGAAAAGTGGAACACAGCAGATGTCGATTTTCACAAGGACGAGATAGACCAATACCTCGAGGGGAAGGAGATACTCCCACTAAACAATGGCTCTGATTACGCTAGTTGTTCAGAGAAAGAGGACTCAGACGATGAAGAGGTACTGGGGCTAGAGACATTAGAGACAGATCAAGAAGAATCCTCAAGTAATGAAGAGGAGGAGGAAGATGGTGATGGAGAGAAAGAGGAGTTTGGGCCATCAGATAAAGCCTGGGGTAGTAAGAAAAACACTTTCTATAACACTGATTACATTGATGATGAAGGAGAGGCTAGCTCAGATGAGTCTGTAGCAGAAGAGGAACAAAGAGAAGCTCTGTCTTTACAACGCCGCATGATAGAATCATTGCATGATGATGATTTTGTCATTAGCGATTTACCAGCCGTTTCACAGCTTAGTCTTAATCAAACTAACACTTCGACTATTGTGCCAAAGGATCTTACGAAACTGTCAGATGATGAGCAGTTAGCATTTATTGAGGAAAATTGGCCAGAATTCATAGAACTAACTAATGATTTAAGTATAAAAGAGGAGTCTTTTGGAGAAATGCTAAAATATTTCAAAAATAGCCAGAAAGAGAAGTTTGATAAGCTATCGCCAAAAGCTAAACTGATATCGATGCTTGATCAATTGTATCATCTGTATAAGTTGAATATCGTTTTTTATTTGACACTTCAAGCCAATCAAGCATCAGTTGTAGATCATCCTGTCATGTCTAGGATCATGGAGCTCCAACACATGCTAGAACAAGTTGAGTCTTCGATTGCTATTGACCAGTTGAAAAATACTGAGGCAGTTTCTGTGGCTCCTCCTCGTAGTGGCATCTTGAAGCAAAAAGATGATCTGGTACCTAAAAATCAAAAGCGTCCAGCTCCTGAAGACCCAATTGAGTTTTATGAGAGAATAAAGAAAGCGAAAAAAGAGAAGAGGGTTTCATTTGGAAGTGACTTACCTCAAGTTAGCAAAGAGCCTGAGGTTATTGAAGCTAATGGGAAGAGAGCTATTACATATCAGATTGCCAGCAACAAGGGCCTCAATGCAAGAAAGAAAAAAGAATTACGAAATCCTCGAGTCAAACATCGCAGGAAATTTGAGAAAGCTGTCACTAAACACAGGCATGTTGTGCGACCAGTGGAAAAGGAGCTGTATCGTTATGGAGGAGAGAAAGGTGGAATAAGATTGAGCCTTGCTAGAAGTGTTAAAATTAAATAAATTATTATGATGTGCATGTATAATTGACTAATTTATCGTGATCATGTGATGTTACATAATAATTATTATTGTTATACCATATTAGGTGCATAATACATTGCTAAAGTTGTGCAGCATAATGCCTAAAAATAAAATTAAATTAATTGCAAGTTCTTTGACATGTTCAGATTGCTACAGCCAGTTGCAAGACCCCAAACATTCCTTTTATCATCCAATCAGGATCACATGATGCAGCTCTAGAGGCAGCATCTTCCGGCAGTCCTACAACAAGATCAGCTTTTAGTGTTCGTAGTGCTAACACGTTTGTAGGCCTGAAAGATTGGAGAGCAGTGGCAAACCTCTCAGTATAGACCCAATTACGATCAGCAACAAGTTTACGGTAATTTAGGTCTCCTTTAAAAACTGCAAGTTTGGCAGTAGAGAGGGATGAGTACAAATCTGGTGACACTGTTTTCATAGCTGAGTACTCGTATGAAGTTGTCCAGAAATGATGCTCCTTGATACTCATCTTTCCTTCTGCTAGCCTCTTAGACAACTGGTTACCAAAATCAGCTAATACTTTGATGCTCGAGGAGGTAAACTGTTCCAATGTCCAATCAATGTCTCTCCTGGTAGCATCGGATATAAACCAAGGGTACGTCTTACAGTAAAGGGATATGTGATCAGCAAGGCCTGAGGTAAGCAACCATTCAGCAAACATTAAATCAGAGAATAGTTCAAACCCTGAATTGTCAAGTACTATTGCGATTTCTCTGTTTTCTTCTCGTTCGTTGGTCAGTAGAATCCACACACTCTCAGAATCATCTGCTAGTATATACTTTTGAAGAGAGCTCTCTTGTTCAGGCTCATGTGTCATTTCATATGAATCCATTGTGGCTGCCATTGACAAATCAGCTTTATTTCCCCAGAGTGATAGCTAGTGCATAGAGACACAATGAAAAAATTGATATGTTACAATGCCTTACCATTAAATACTTGTTAAAAATTTCTTGATCAACTTTTGAGCCTTGTTTCATCAATTGAATAGCTACATTTTCCATTTGGCTCATTGATTTTGTCAGCGATTCTTCCTTTTGGTCTTTAAAAGGATCATATTGAGACAACAATGACCTAATATAGATTATAGCAAATTTAATTAGCAAGAACACGTGAGATTATTGAAGGATAACTTACTCAGTGCGTATGATCTCAATCACTTTGCGATACATGTAACATTCAAAGAACAACCAAGATACCTCAAACCAGTGTGGCTCGTGTCCTAATTTGCTTTTATAATCCTCAAACACACCATTCCACTCCTTGATATCAGGCCCAGTACTGATATGCTGCATTTCTTTATTAGTCTGCATACGATATTTCAGCTCAGAAAGTATAGCTATAGATGCCTTAAGCGCTTCTGTTCCTTCCTAACAAACAAAATAATATTATAGTAGCTAATTTCAAAATTACACTATTTTCTTATTACATTATTTAATTTATATTTACTGCTATTGTCTGTTCATTACTTTCAGCAATTCACAATTATCATTATTATTATACAATAATCTTCACACACTTTTCAGGGTTTCCAGTTTCCACAAAGCTGGCTAAAAAGCATCTTTGGGTTTTACAGTAACTTGAAATTAGCAAATTTCAGTTCAAACTTCCTTTGAATTCTCTCCTGATAATTTTGATTTCACTCTTTTGGTGAAAATTTTGAGCAATTCTTTGTTTCATAAACAATTCTCAAATTTGATACACCACATAAGCACATGTACATGTACAGTATGTGTAAATTGTGAATCAAAAGAAATAAAAATGGAGGAATCTTTCTAAGCAAAATACCCTATACTAGTACAGGGTCTTTTGCTTCTTTGGACAGATTTTTTAACAACTTCAAAAATTTGTAAAAATCCAATTTTATTCTCAAACTTTTACACAACATAAGAGCATGCATGTGCATCAGAAAATAAAACTCAGAAATATTTCCTAGCCATTTTGAGCAGCTTTAAAGCATATATACTGACAGCTAGGATGCTGGGCACTAAGCCAAACTTTTGTGATTTCCTATAGAACTTGATTTAGTGCTTAGCAGACTCCTCACCATCAAAAAGTTTGTACATTATACATCTACCTTGCCTTACCTTTCCATGCTTTTCTACAAGAGTAGTATTGTAGCTATGAAGACAATCGATAATCTGAGTTAAAACTTTAGGCAGTCTCTCTTTAAGAGTAACGGCAGCAAAGGTGCTAAATTATAAATATGCAAAAGCAGGAAAATATTTTAATGGAAATGAGATTGCTATTACCATACCCATTGTATTTTCCAGACAATCTCTTGTTAACTGGATATCCAGGGGTGTACTCCATCTTGAGATATGACCAGCCCCACCTTCTTATGGAGTGGCGAATTAATTAGATTAATAATAATAATAATAATAATAATAATAATAATAATACAAGAATAAAAATAAATACTAGTAAAAAAATGATAATGTTAAATGAAGATAAAGCTCTTTCCTAGTCAGAAGATTGAGTTTCTTTCGAGTAACATCAGTAGGTTTTTTATAACTGTAAAAAAAAGATTGATTCATGATAAATTTTTGAATACATGTACATGTATTTACATTTCAAGTGCTATTGGTCCTTGCTTCACTTCATCTTGCTCCATAAAAGCAAAACATTTGGTGCTTGTCTTTCTCTTGCTGTGCTTATAATGACAGAGTTCAAAAAATATGGCACATCCTACAAGAAGTTAATCAAACTATCATAATACTATTGGTCACCTGTAGGTAATTGTGACATTGGAGTCTTTAATTTGATTGGATTGCAATTAAAAATAATGTAATCTTTTTCAAAATTTGATGAATATGGCGTCTCATATGTATCCTCGATTGGTGTACCTTCCTGTGCTATAAAAATATTAATTTTAATTTATTATTACATAGATCAATTGAACTAACAAAGTACAGATATCTTGATGAAAGGTTGAGAGTGTTGTGCTGCATTTTTTAGTCCAATTCGTTCAACAACAATGCTTAATCGTGACAAAGGAACCAGTGTCGGAAGTCCTATTGCAGAATAAGTGGTAAGCAAGAGCAGTTGTTCAGCAACTTACTGTACCTTTAGGAACGGTTTCAATACTTAAACTCATTAAAACTACACAAAATTAAAAGCATTAATCTACTATAAAATGAATCATACCTTGTTTGATGTTGTCTATTATCTTGCTATCATGATCCTTGCTTGCAGCAAAATCCCGAAGTGTGACTGCCTGGTCATGCAAATCTTGTTTTGCTTGTTGCAAATAACGCTATAGTGCATTATTGTAAAAATAATACTGGTAAGTGCCACATAAAATTATCATCAAGAGTACACAGTAAGGATACAATTACACAGCATAAAAGGGACTGACAGTTTGATGGGTTAAAGTTAAATCTGACATTACATTGATACTGAAATAGAATTTGGATATAGCAAAGCTCAAATTGCTTGCATAGTTATTTTGATTAAAAATTGTGTCGCAGGTAATTATGGATGATCTGATTCTGTGATTTACAGTTTAAAATTCAATAAACTTGTGGTGCTATTGAGCATGTGCATAATGGTTTTATTTTGGTAAATGTATCTAGTCTCACATAGCCAGACCATACCCTCTGTGCCTCCTGGAGGCATGGATACTGGTGTACTCTGTACTGGTGTCTCGTGTACTCTCATTACACGAGACTAGACTTTTAATCCTCTAAAAATCTCCCATTATGCATACTAGATACATACAGTACCCATCCTACCTTTTCATGGTCACTGAAAGTAAAAGATTCCTGTGAGGTGTAATCTCTCATTTGCCTAGCAATCCTATGCATAATAAAGGCACAGTACATAGATTAAGCAGCCCCTGAGGCACCTATCATATTCTTTCTCCCTATTATTCACCTGGTGTAATGCTGAGCCGCTTCTACTACTTGTCCCCATTGTCTCTTACTGTTAGCTTCATCCAAGTGAGTGAGCCATTCATTTAAAAGTTTCCTTTTCTCGTCTACATTTGTTCCCGAGCTACTAGCCGCCATTAATGTTTTTCTGTTACCAAGAAAAAGGAGGAGCCTGTCGCTATGATATACGAATGGCGGGGTAGGGGTTTCCCCTATTTAAAAAAAGGGAAGCCACGTAGTTCACGCAGAAAGTCAATGTTAACAAAAGTATGGACCACAATGGCTATGGAAGAGGTAGAGGACAAAACAGAAGAGGACAAGGACGTGGCCGAGGTAGAGGAGGGAGAGGAAGACACCATAACTCACAGAGTGATGATCTAGGCCATCGTGGCCACGATAGAGGGGATAGAGGGTCGGCGTCCGTATCATTCGCTAGCGGCTCGAACAACTGGTGGACATTTGATACTATTCGTGAGCTAAGCAAGCTTAGTTCTCATGGTGTACTAGACAGAGTTCAAAATGAACAACGCGCCTTCATTAAAGCATTTCAGTATGAAAGGTTCCTTGACATGAGAAACATAAAATTTCTCATCGGTATTCTCCATGCCCTCTCGTGTTCGGGGGCGGACTCCTCTCTCTCTGCTAGATTTATTAGTGAAGTTTTTGATAATTGTGCTGCTTTTATGATGAAGCTAAAAGAGTACATACAGACATCAATGAAATGTCATCAGTTGCGCCCAGTCATTGAATTGGGAAAATTCTGCATCACCAATATACCACAATCCACAGTGTTTGCATTCCCACAGTCAGAACTCAGAGATGCTATGAGCAGTCTGCCTGACTGTGATGCCGCTCTTTCAAAGATCTTTTCTGAATATGATGTTACTTTTTGTGACAAAAAGGCAGAATTTATTAAACGAAGGAAAGCTGAAATAGCCGTTCGTGCATCATCAGATCGAGCAGCTGCACCAGATATCAATCCTCATGATCTTGAACCACCAGATGACTTTCGTATGATTGAGATATTACCTCAGCCAGACGAAATAAAGAATAATCAAGAGAAACCATTTCTTAGACCAAATTTGACGAAAGGATCATATCGTAGCTGGGATCATTACCTTGATGTTCAGTTCCGTCTTCTTCGTGAAGATTTCATGGGACCTTTACGTGAAGGAATCCACAATTATTTACAAGGTAAATAGCATTCATGTAATTTTCAGTTCTAATTGTTGATGATTGTTTATTCTAAGCTACAATGTACATGTTCTCATAATTTCAAAATTTACATTGACAAGGGACTATTTTACACTTGGCCATTCCAATCAGATTCATTGTTTCTTGTTACACATGCCACATCAACAATTCATACATGTACTCTCAGTAATAAATAATTCTAGTGAAACTACCAATTCACATTATTATCTATTAGCATATAATACCTGTGGATGAGAAACTACAGTGCATGAATGTAATTATAGTGCTCTTGTGTGTCATGTAATGCTATTATTTGTTATTATTCATTATAGGTATTACTACTGGAGCTAAGGTCCAGCTGTATTCCAAGGTTCGTGTGCTCATGCCTGTTTGTGTTTATACTGGAACAGCTTTTCTTATCCAGTTTGATGTCTCACGTTTTTCTCGAGTTCGTTGGGAGCACTCACGTCGTCTCATATACGGTTCACTCCTTTGTTTCTCTCAAGATAGTTTCCGCTCTGTTTGTTTTGCTAGTGTAATAAAACGTGATGCAGCAGCGCTTCAGAGTGGGCAGTTGGTCGTTAAATTTGAAGGAGATGATTTTAACCCCTTTACAATTGATCCATCAACCGAGTTTCAAATGGTTGAGTCTAGTGCTTACTTTGAAGCGTATCGTCATGCTCTTCTTGGTCTGCAGTTAATCAGACCTGAGCAGATGCCATTTAAGCCATATATTGTGGGAGGGTATTGCAAAGGAGAAAGCATAAAGCCTCCATCGTATCTAAAACCCGGCACAAGTCTTGATCTGAATAGTGTTTTTAAGCCAAAAGGCCCATTACGACGTATTGACATTACCAAGCCTTTTCCACCAAATTGCACATCTGTTTTTGATGGGTCACAGCTTGCTGCATTGCAGATGGCACTCTCTCAAGAAATATCAGTGATCCAAGGTCCTCCTGGCACTGGTAAGACGTACATTGGTCTCAAGATAGTTGAAGCTCTTCTTCAGAATCGTACTGTTTGGGATAAATGCAACAATAGCCCAATATTAGTTGTGTGTTATACCAACCATGCACTGGACCAGTTCCTTGAGGGAGTCTTAGACCTAAAGGTTGGTCATCAGGAAGAGAAGCCAAAAGTAGTGCGAGTGGGTGGACGTTGCAAGAATGAAAAGGTTGGGGATTGTGTAATGGCAAAACTTGTCTCAAAGCTAAAGAGTGAGCATGCCGTACCAAGTCATTTATACAAAAGAATTAGAGATAATCGATCTAAAATGAAGACTCAACAAGACTTTATCGAGACTGCCCTTAAAGCTATTGATGCTAATGAAGGCAAGATACTCACACTAGATGAGTTGGGGATGGTGATAGATGAGAATCATTATTACCAATTGAAGTCAATAGAAACCAGTGCCATTTCTCCTGACAAGATCATTGACTACTGGCTGGGACTATGGTTTGTGGCAGGACCACAAATTGAAGAAGATGACGACATTCAAGCAGCAATTGCTGATAGTTTACCGTTAGAAGACAACAGTTCAAATGAAATAAAGGGAGGCCTCGTAATTGAAGGCATTGAGGAGGAGAAAGAAGGCAATTTTATAGATGTACTTGATGAGCCACAGCTATTAGAAGAGGATCGTATCATTGAAGGAGAAGAGGAAATTAATGTAATGCCGTTCCTTAAAACAAAGGAGGAACCCAAACAACGTGAAGCTAAAGTAACAGCAGGTGAAGGAGGCTGGCAAGTTAAACAGTTAGATTCAAAAAAGAGGAAAAACCTTATCAAAGATGGTTTCAAAAATCGTCCCTTTAACGCTGATAGAGCAAGTAGAGTGACCGATGTATGGAAAATACATGATGTAAACAAAAGGTGGCGCCTGTACCAGTATTGGCTGAACAAGTACATTCGACTATCTAAAGGTAGCATAAAGCATACTGCTGATCAATACAATCGTTTGGCTGGAGAATGTCAGGAGATTGACCAGGAAGTGAATACCCTTACACTATTGGGTGCTAGTGTAGTTGGTGTCACCACTACTGGTGCTGCTAAGCATAGCTACATATTCAAATACATAAATCCAAAAATTGTCATAGTAGAAGAGGCAGCTGAAGTAATGGAGTCTCACATTGTAACATCTCTTTGCTCCAGTGTACAGCAACTTATAATGATTGGTGATCATAAGCAGCTCCAGCCTAAAGTCACACATTATGAGCTTGAGAAGAATTATGGGTTTCACATTTCCCTCTTCGAACGACTGATCTTCAATGATGTTCCTGTAGCCACACTCACCGAGCAGCACAGAATGAGGCCTGAGATAGCAAGTATTGTTGGCAACCACATTTATGACCGCCTTGACAACCATGAATCAGTTTATGCTTATGGTAATGTCAAAGGAATCGGAAAGAATTTATTCTTTATTGATCATCGTCAACCAGAGAATGAGAACCCAACTGGTGATGTCAGAAGTCATGCTAATACATTTGAAGCTAAGTATGTGGTAGCTTTGACCCGATACTTGTTGAAGCAAGGTTACCAGCGATCAGATGTCACCATACTGACCATGTATCGTGGCCAGTTATTTGAAATAAGACAAAATATGAGGAAAGATGAGTTTGACGGGGTCAGAGTAGCTGCTGTTGATGATTTTCAAGGAGAAGAAAATGAAATCATAATTCTGTCACTTGTGAGGAGTAACAATGAAGAACGAATTGGTTTCCTCAAAGTCGAGAATCGTGTCTGTGTTGCTCTTTCACGTGCTAAAGCTGGCCTCTTTGTGATTGGGAATCTCTCAATGCTGAGAAGCAAAGACACAACAAAGTGGCCAGCAATATTGAATCAAATGGATAGAGAGGGACGTGTTGGGGATGGTCTTCCTTTGTGCTGTCAGGTCCATCCTAAAGAGGTGACCATTGCCAAAGAAGCTGAGGACTTCTCAAAATGTCCAGAGGGAGGCTGTCTTCAAAAATGCGGATTTCGATTAGATTGTGGCCATGTCTGTCGTAGTCCGTGCCATCCAATAGACCAGGAGCACAAGAGTATTTATAAATGTCAGCAGAATTGCTCCAAGAGGCTACCCTGTGGTCACAGATGTATTAGAAAGTGTTTTGAGTGTCTGGATGGCTGTTTACCATGTCAAACTATTGAACAAAAGTTGTTAGATTGTGGTCATCTTGTAAATGTCAAGTGTCACAAGGATCCCTCTGAGGTCAGTTGTAATAACGAGTGTAGCAGGATTCTCGACTGTGGCCATCAGTGTTGGAAGAAGTGCTCAGAGCCTTGTGGGTCCTCAAGCACATGCAAGACTAAGAAATCCAAGAGGCTACTTTGTGGGCATAGTGTTAGTATTCCTTGCAGTACTAGTGAGAATGAGTTTATATGCACTGTCCCATGTAAGAAAAAACTGGATTGTGGTCATGACTGTGTGGGAACATGTGGGAAGTGTTCACAAGGTAGGCTTCATGTAGCCTGTGCCGAGAAATGTGATCGTACCTTAGCCTGTGGCCACTTTTGCTCTTTTTCGTGTACGTCAAGCTGCCCACCATGTCGCCAATTATGCAACAATTACTGTCATCACAGTCAATGTCGTAAACTCTGTTATGAGCCATGCATTCCCTGCCGTGAACCGTGTCAATGGAAATGCCAGCATTACACTTGTACTGCTAAATGTGGTGAGCCATGCAACAGACCCAGGTGTAATCGACCCTGCACAAAACCTCTTAAGTGTAAGCATCCTTGTATTGGCCTGTGTGGAGAAGAATGCCCTAAACTCTGCCGTATATGTAATGAAGACCAAGTTAAAGATATATTCTTTGGTGATGAAGATGAAGATGATGCTCATTTTATTGAATTAAAAGACTGCTCACATATATTTGAAGTGAAAGCAATGGACTACTGGATGGATGGTGCTGCTCAAAGAACAGATACAGGTCACTTAATCAAGTATATAGAATGTCCAAAATGCAAGACGCCTATTCACCGCAGCCTTCGTTATGGTAATATTATAAAGCAGACAATAGCTGATATGGAAGCTGTAAAGAAGCAAGTGTTAAGAAATAATACTGAAGCATCTCATCTGCTAAGTGAAGTACTTAAAATACAAAATGACGTGAAATTTTGTACTGAGTTAAGCATTATTTTCGGTATTATCACGAAACGACTTGAAAATGCTAGTTCCAATACAAGACATGGCATACCATTGATATTTCCTCATGAAGCAGTCACTGTTAAGAATCAAGTTGATTTTTTACCACACATTGCTGGAATATACAAGCTGCTTCATTCACTCCCAAATTCAATACTCTTCCCCAACGGACTTCAAATCGAGCAAGAAATATTAATATTTCAAACCACTCAACTTGTCAGTTTTCTAAATACCAATTACCTTACACCTCAGCAGAGTGTGAGTGCTAAAGGTGAAGTTATGAGGCTACATTGTTTGAGTCAGTTGTGCTCTTTGCAAGCTGTTATTAATAAAGAACAAAGGAAGCTTGAGCAAACTGACCAACAAGATATGATTGATCAAGCGAGGTTGTTACTTACCTGTGGGCAAGGAGGAAATTCAATGCTCACTGACGAACAAAGTACAGCGATACAAAAAATGATGAGGAGCCTTGGGAATAAATACAGCATTGGTGGGGTTACAAAAGAAGAGTTAGCAATAATAGTAAAAGCTATGGCAGATATTCAGAAAGGTGCATGGTACAAGTGTCCCAATGGTCATTTTTATGCTATCGGCGAATGTGGTGGAGCTACTCAAGTTGGAAAGTGTCCAGAGTGTGGTGCTGCTATAGGTGGAGAGGGACATCGTCTGCTATCAGACAATATTCATGCTGGAGAAATAGACAACAGTTCTCATGCTGCTTGGTCTGAAGGTGCTAACCTGGCTAATTTTGACTTGCAGGACTTGTTTTAACTGAATTAATACTAGATTTTATTGTAGAGAAATTATTTTAATGCTTATAGTTTGGTCACTAACACATGCTACTCAGTTAGACAAAAATAATTATGTATTTCATACTAATACTGACTCATGCCAACTAGGGGATTTCCCCTAATTGCTGTGTCATCATCTTGTAATAAAATTTCAAATAAAAGCCCAGCAACAGCTGATTGCTATTACTGTTGACGTGTGGTGGGGATAGTTCATTTCCAGACCTGGTTTGGCTGTAATAAAGAATCATAAAGTTATCGCCTACAGCCTACTCTCTCTGGCAGTCTGGCTCTCATGTTAGTTTTATCAATGAATGAGTGTATTGTGAGCTCTTTTGATTATGAAACCTGTATATATTGCTCAAATTTCAATTAAACTTTAAAGTGTCCACGCCTTAATCTAGTATATACTATATGTGGTGAGGTACTTGTAGATGGTGGGTTAAATGTTGCCCGTATAGAGTCTAGTTTAATTTTTGTGCCATTTGTTGTGATACAAAACCATAAAAATAATGATAGGACACCGCAAGTATTCACTTCTAGCAGCCCATAAATTAAGTTAAGTGCTTAGAGGGTATTACGAATCTGCAGAAGTTATTTTTGTGAAAAGTTGATTTTTATTAATCTGCAAAATTTAAGCTCCACAAAATTAAAGCACTATACCATAGAGCTAATTCCGATCAAATTTGGATTTTTTATGAATTTTTTGAAGTTGCTCAAAAATTGCAAAGGCTATAGTCTTTGTTAAGGCAAAATAATAACAGGATAGCAAACAGTCAACAATGTGCCAATAAAAATGCTTTAATGTTTGAGAGCTATGACTTTAATGACTATTATAAAATTCCCCTCATAACAGTTCTCTGTATTTACTATTCCCAATGCTCCTATAATGATAAACATGACACAATATAAACTGGTATTCATAAACACTATTATTATGTAAACTATTCATTGTGTTGTTTGCTTTAGAATCACACTATTCTATGCCAAAAAATTTTCTAGTGAATTGCCTGGACCAGGAATTTTTATATGATTCACAGTATTGCCTACCAGACCATTCATCATTTGGATGGCCGTCCACCCAAACAACTATGTAATGGTCTGGCTGACTAGATCTTGTCATTATTATTTATTTTTAAATTAACCTTCTACCTTTTAGTTTCATTGTCTCAGATGATCAGATTCTCAAATAGCAGCACATCTCTCTACTGGTTTTGAATTTATTGATTTTATATTTCTTAATCTGAAGAAGAATAGTAATTCACAGGGTAAGTTAAGTTATAACGTACCATTTACCTAATGGATTTGGAGGCGTAAAATTTGTACAATTGCTAATTTTGTGATTGGTGTATTTTAATTAACAAATCTGTAGTTGTGTGCCATTGGGCATGCACATAATGGATTAAATGGCAGCATATCAAAACACTAAATTTACCAAAATTTTCTCCTGTTATAATGGTATGCAGTCAAACCTGTCTATTCTGGACACCTTGGGACCCAATAATACTGTCCTGATTATGAAAATGTTTTTATTTTATAGATTCATTAGTACGCATTTATTGTATTGTGACAATAAATGTGTATTAGTAGTATTGGACCCAATACTACTTTCCTGATTTTTGAGGTGTTAAGCTATCCATTAAAGTTTCCCGCAAAGCATATGCTAAGTGAACTAAACAGTATGCTTCATGAACTGACAAGCAATATAATACATGTACATCGCATTTGGAGTAACTTTAAAATTTTAATTAAAAAATCAATTTTGATCAAAATAAACTATAAATAACAGGAATAAATATTATTTTTAAATGGAGAAATTTATTGTAGTCATTAAGACTCTGTACTATAGCATAATTTTTTGAGTAAGTAGAAAAATTTGTAAAAATGCAAAATGAACTCATATTTACCACACAGCTTAAGAACACGTATATGTACATGTATCAGAAAGAGTATACAATTGGAGAGCTCTCTTCTATTGTTTTTGGTGAAATTTGGCCAAAGACTCTATAGTACAGGGTCTCTGACGCAAATTTGAGTAACCTTTAAAACTTTCTAAAAATCTAATTTAATTGGAAACTTTCCACACTACATACATGTATGTGTATCATTAAAATTTTACAATAGAGAATTCTCTTCAACTCATTTTTGGCATAATTTGACTAATTTTCCTGTACTATAGTATAGTGACATTTGCCCGATTTTGTAGCAGCTTTAAAAATTTGTAAACATCCAATTATTATTGGAATGCTCAAACTTTCTACACAAAATTAGAACATATAAAAAAATAAAAGATAGCGAATCCTGTCCTAGTCATTTTTGGCAAAATTTGGCCAAAGTCCATATGTACTATTATAATAGTACAGGAACTTGGCATGATTTTTCAGTAGCTTTAAGTTTACAAACTCTTAAAAATGCAATTATTGAATTAGCTCAAAGCTTCCATACAGCACAAAAACATTATTTTACAAATGAAAAATTTTCCCCCTATAGTAATTTTTTTGAAAGTACCCTGTATAGCTTTGTAAAAATTTTAAGCAACTTGACAAGAACCCACATGAGGACTATGCTAAAATTCTGAACAAATTCCTGGTGTCTACAAGAACAGGTTTGACTGTATTACAACATGTACATGTGTAGTGCCTTAAAGTTCACAGTATTTCTCTGTGTGGCTCATAATTATGCTCCTTAAAATACATGAGTCAAATCACTACTTGTTATTGCTCATTAGTTAACTGGTGATTTCTAAAAATAGTTTCATACGAATATGTATGTGCATTAAATGTAATGAAAATTGAGAATTCTTTTTTAGCTATTTTTATAGGATTACCTTCTAATTATTCATTGTATTGTTGGCCTCATTTACACAACATACATGTAGATAATTTTATGGCGTGTAATTTTATAGTAAATAGGTCAGATTAAGAGCAGTGCAGATTACTAATTGAAATACTCTTTCACGTCTTCAATAAAGTATACCTTGGACCCAAATGCTTAGTGCGGTAATTTCTGAGCCTCATTTTCAAACAAAGATGGAAAAGAGTTTTTCTACCATCACCAGATTTATAAAAGACATAATATTGAGAGAAGGATGACAGATGATTATTACGACTATGTTATAAATATTTATTTTACACTATTTTGGTGATCTCATTCTGACTGTACCTCTATTAATTGTACCACTCTTGAAAACTAGTCCTACATTGTAAAATTCTTCGATAATACCAGATAAAAGTTGTATGTATGTATAATTACACACAGAGAAGTATTTTGTTGAACAGAAACTCAGGAAAATGCACAAAAAATGATGTGATTTTACCACATTTATTTCTGCATTTTTCTTCACTGAGGTAATTTCAACCCAATGGCTCTCTTAGTGTGAATACTTCGTAATTACCACTTCTGAAAGCACTGGAAACTGCGGAAATTAAAATATAGGAATACACCACTGCCTATGTACATTTATAAATAGAATGTTGATGGCAAGTTTGAAATGATGGAAGGCCATTTTTACTGTGATGATGTTGACTAACAGCTGTACAACCACCACGAATAATTGTGTTTAAGCACGCACTATTTGCAGCTAATTTCTTTATTGTAATGGGTTTTATTGATATGTTTTATATGTTTACACAATAAAGAAATGAAACTGTGCTTGCTATACATTTCACACCATTTCTGTTTCAGCAAAGTTGATAGAGCAAATGATATTAGATATACAGCTACTAGATCGTGCATATAATATAAATGTGCAGTGAAATCTAGGGAAGCGAGTTGTATAAATGAGGCCAACAGTTTTTATTTAATAGGAGATATACATGTACATTCATGTTTTATTAATGTATTTAGGTTAATAATGAGTAGCAGTGATGAGCAAGAGGTTACAAGCAATGATGGACCCAAAAAGAAAAGGAGAGAAAGAAAAAAGAGAAGTAGAGGCGCATCTAATGCCGTTAGCCACCATGTTGACATTTTTGACCATAAAATTCATTGTGACTCTGAATACAGTGGTTGTAGCTCTAGAAGAGGAAGAGGAGGAAGAGGGAGAAGGGGACGAATAAGGAAAGATAGGGGAGGTCTTAAAACAAGCAGTGATTCTATTGAAACAGTTCCATTACCTACTAGAGGAAAAACAAGAAGAGCAGGAAAAATTATAGGCAATAACAATGACAAGAAAGAAGAGGATGCAATAGATGGCATGAAAGGTGCAACTAAACAGAAAAGAAGAGGTGGTAGAGGGAGATATAGGAGTAGAAGCAGGGCTCAATCAACACAGGTTTATAGAATGGAACTCACAGATTTGACAGATTTAGCTAAGTTACCTCCATGCGAAGTTGTTTATAAAATTTATTGTGGCATGAAAGGCTTTCAAGAGTCATTACAAAGCTGCAGCAAAATACATGTAAAATCAAAAGATTTATATATTGCTACAGTTATTGATTTGCTATTTAAAATTTGTGAAGCAAGAGACGAAGTTCCAGAAGAAGCAACCATGATAATTGCTGAATTTTTAAGTGGTAGATGCTCTGAGTTTCAGTGTCTTCTTAAGAGCTATGTCTGCCAAGCTGATCAATCCATGACATCTCAACTTCTGTTGCTGTTTCAAAAGTTAGTAGCTATCATGCCTTCATCAGCATTGTATGCTTTACCAATTGACGACCTTTCTGAATCTATAGCCAGCATATCTATTGATACTAATGAGCTGCATATGGTAACAGAGCTTAAAAAGCAATGCAATGAAGCTAAGGAACATCGTATGGAAAAAAAGAAACCACCAAACATCTGTATCAATGAAGAATGGGACAACAGTCTTTATCGTACTATGCCAATTTTACCTACAATAGATGAGATATGCTCTACTAGTCCGCCACGACTGAGATCCAATATTATCAATGGAGCGTACACTGATTGGGAGCATTACTATGATATACAGTTTCGTCTTTTACGTGAAGATTTCTTGGCTCCATTAAGAAGGGGAATTCTGCAGTATTGCTCTCCAAAGCAAACGGGACGTCTCACTGACATTTATGTATATAATGATGTACGTCTTACTGAGCCAGAATTTACAGAAAGTGGGCTCTGCTTCAAGGCACATTTTGATGTTAGTCAACTACGTCAGCGAAAAAATTTGGTGAATTCAAAGCGTCTCATTTTTGGCTCATTACTTTGTTTTTCACCAAAGAATGATCGATTTCAAGGAGAAATATATTTTTCAACTGTTTCAGATAGAAAACCAGAAGAACTACCGAAAGGAATCTTCCACGTTCATTTTGAGAATAATATGGAATTGTTTCAGCATATTCAGAAGACTCATTTCACTGTAATTGAGTCTAGAGCATATTTTGAAGCTAGCCGTCACATTTTGCATAGTCTACAGACTGCAGAAACCACCACAATGCCATTTAAGCGCTACCTTATTGAAAATAAACCAGTTCCAGTTAACCATCCATCTTATTTACAGTGTGATACACAGTATAATATATCCTGGCTTTACCCCACAAATCAGTTAAAGAAAAAGGTGGTTACTGGCCGTGATGCTGATTTTGATTTGTCAGAACTCTCTAAACACACAATCAATATTACAGATGAGAGTTCTTGGCCTTCTGAAGATGAATTAGAATTGGATGCATCACAAATCAATGCAATCAGAATGGCTCTCACACAAGAGATCTCAGTCATTCAAGGCCCACCTGGCACTGGGAAGACGTACATTGGATATAAAATTGTTCAAACGTTGCTTCAAAATCGATTGGTGTGGGATCCGCATATGTCATCACCAATTTTAGTCATGTGCTACACTAATCATGCTCTTGACCAGTTTTTGGAAGGCATCATTCATCACAGAATAAGCATGGATGGCAAACTAAAAACCCCTAACATTGTAAGGGTTGGTGGTAGGAGCAAAAGTGAGGATATCAAGAAGTGTAGTCTTTTTAATGCTCGTAAAAGAGCAGTGCCATATTATATGATACGAAAAATTTACGAACAGAAAGATGATGTTATAAATACTGCATCAAAGATAAAATGGAACACCCTTCAGAGAGTAATCCAGAACCCTATCAATGAATTCATTATTAGTAATGGCATGTTTTTACTAAGACCTGTCATATATGGACGCCATTATTACCAGTTAGTAATGCTTGGTCGGGAAAAGCTAAATGATGAAAATTTAGCTTTGGAGGTATGGTTAGGATTTTGGGATCATTCAAGCTTTGTCACTCCAGGTGTACACATGCATGATGCACTAGAGCATAATGAAGATGAGCAGCAGCATGGCAACAATAGCTCTGATAATGAGACCAAATCAGACCATCAAAGCAAAGAAGAGGATGATGATGATGATGATGACAATGACGATGCTATAGAAAAAATTGATGTAACAGGAGAAGCTGAGATTGAAGAGTCTAATAGACGATTGGATGACGATGCTTACACTCCTCTTAAATTAAAAGAGAATGCTGAAGAAGGGGAAGTTAGTGGTGTTGCCCTTGGTGAACAGAATCAAAAAGATTTGGAGTCAGAAGATCAATCGTTTTTGAGAAAAACTAAGGCAGAAATTAATTCAATTTTGAGTCATATTAGATCTAGCAATGTTGAGCCAATGGAGCCAGAAGAGGAGAAAGATATTAGAGATGTTACATGCCTTAGCAAAATAAACAGATACAGGCTTTTCAAATTTTGGATTCAAAAAAATAAAATGCAACTTTTCAATAAAAATGAAGTGTTGCTAGCACAATATGAAGAGGAATGTCAAAATTTCAAAGCAGCACAGCAACAACTAGATCGTATTGCTTTGGAAAAAGCTGACGTCATTGGTATGACAACAACTGGAGCAGCAAAATATCAACATATTCTACACCTTGTCAAGCCTAAGATAGTAATAGTTGAAGAAGCTGCTGAAGTATTAGAGTCTCATATTGTATCAGCTCTTAATGCTGGTACACAGCATCTCATATTGATTGGAGACCACAAGCAACTGCGTCCTAAACCAAATGAGTATGACTTAGCGAAAAGGCTCAAGTTTGAGATTTCACTTTTTGAAAGGTTGCTGCTCAACAATCTTCCTCACGCTACTCTTCTTATTCAACATAGAATGAGACCACAGATATCCAAATTAGTACATCCTTCTATATATGATGAGTTGATTGACCATGAAACGGTTAAGTCATATGACAGCATTAGAAGCTTTGACAAAAATATGTTTTTTTTCAACCACAGTTACCCAGAAAGAGAAGTTGAGCATTTGTTAAGCCATTCAAATGTTGTAGAAGCTGATTTTGTCGTATCTTTATGCCGACATTTTCTTAAACAAGGATATGGTCCTTCAAGTATCACCATACTTACTGCTTACACTGGTCAGCTGCTGTGTGTTCGAGATAGAATGCCCAAGAAAGAGTTTGAAGGGGTTCAAGTGGTCAACGTTGACAATTTTCAAGGAGAAGAAAATGACATAATTATATTGTCACTCGTGCGAAGCAATAGAATGAAGACTGTTGGCTTCTTGAAAGAAGAAAATCGTGTCTGTGTTGCTTTATCCCGAGCAAGAATGGGCTTTTATTGTTTTGGAAATTTTGACATGCTTCGGGAAGTTGTTCCAATTTGGGATTGTATCTTACAATATGTTGAAGGGGAAGGTTGTCTTGGCTCTGCATTTTCTCTTCATTGCCACAATCATCCTTCATTTAAAGCAGCCATTGAGAAACCAGATGATTTCATTAAATTTTTTCCAGAAGGTGGTTGTGACATGCCTTGTACATATCGTCTTGACTGTGGCCATCAATGCAAGCGGTCATGTCATTTGACTGATCTTGACCATGAAGATTATAAATGTAATGAACCATGTGAAAGGCTATGTGCAAATGGAGAGCATCCCTGCAAAAGTAAATGCTACAAAGACTGTCCTCCATGCAAAGTTACTGTGATCAAGACAGTACCCAGTTGTCCATTTGGACATACTCAAGAAGTGAAATGCTGTGAAGACCTACAAAATCTTAAATGCTTGAGTAAATGTCCAAACAAGTGTGAGAATGGCATACATGATTGCCTGCTTAAATGTTGGGAAGGATGTAAACCTTGCACTGTCCTTGTTAAAAGTGTAATGCCTAACTGTGGTCATGAACAAGATTTACCATGTCATAGTGACCCTTATTTGGCATGGTGTTTCCAGCCTTGCTCTAAAAAATGCCCCAATGGACATATTTGCTGCAAAAAATGTTATGAAGACTGTGGAAACTGTGAAGTACCTGTTTTAAGAAAACTACCAAAATGTGGTCATGAAAAAACCATGCTTTGCTATGAAAAAGTTTTAAATGCAGAGTGTCATGAAATGTGTCAAAAGGTCTTCAAGTGTAAACATGTCTGCCAAAAAATGTGCTATGAAGAATGTGATATCTTATGCCGAGAGCCAGTCACAAAATTCTTTTCCTCTTGCTTACACAGTAACGTCATTCCATGCTACCAAGACCCTAAAAGTGCTAAATGTACTAAACCTTGTGAAAAGAAGAAAGCTTGTGGACATCTGTGCCAAGGGCAGTGTGGTGAGCTTTGTTTACTTTATGAATGTAATGAACCAAAAGAGCTGGCCTTACCGTGTAATCATGTAACTACTGTTAGCTGCAAAGACCATCTACAAACAAGAATTAATTTATTTAAGAGCAAGAACTATACATGCAATGAGCCATGTACTAAAACATTACAGTGTGGTCATCCATGTCAAGAAAAATGCAGTTCTCCTTGTACTACTAAATGTACAGTCAAAGTCACATACTGTTGCCCCAACGGTCATAAAATTGAAAAGGTTACATGTCATTTACAGAACACCATTATTTGTGAAGAACCATGCCTTAAGAATCTGCCTTGTGGTCACCGGTGCTCTAATAAGTGTCACGAGGAATGCTCTGAAGTATGTAATGAAAGTTATGTTAAAAATTGTAAATGTGGGCATGCACATAAATTCAAATGTGGAGACCCACAAGAAGTTTGCTCCTGTACTAAAAATTGCTCAAAGAAGCTCAGCTGTGGCCACTATTGTTCTGGAAAGTGTGGGGAATGTTACACTAGACGAATACATGCTCCATGTGCATATGATTTACAAGTGAACAGATTTTGTGGGCACTTTGCGTCATTACCTTGTTATGGCCTTACAGATATGTGTCAGAAGCCTTGTTTACTCTCTGTTTGTCCACATAGTAAAGACCCTTGCAAGCATGAATGCTTTAAACCTTGCACAGCTCAAAAGTGTCAAGAAAAATGCATTGTTGAGTGTTCACATCAGCAATGCACACAGATTTGTAGTCAAGTATGTGATAAACCGGCATGTGATCGAGCTTGCCCAAAACCATTACAAAAATGTCATCATCCCTGTTCTGGTGTTTGTGGTGATCGGTGTCTTAAACAATGTTGTTTTATTTGCAATAAAAGTAAATACCTTCAAGATGTCAGGAGAATAGGAAAGAAATCAAAAGGAGATGAGCCATGTGTGCAACTTGATTGTGGTCATATTTACACTGTGAGATATTTGGATCAACGATTTGCATCAAAGGATAGTTCATTAATATGCCCTTTGACTTGTCCTGCCTGCTCAAAACCTTTTTTCATACCCCATTACTGGAAGTTGAGCAGGGAAAGAGCTGAAGATATAAGCCAAATCAAACAGCAACTATTTACTGATGAAACAATTGATGACACAGATGAATCAAAAATGGACCGTGAAGTTGCAAGGCAACTATTCAAGAATATTAAAAGGGACGACTCAGAAACACGATGTGTCATTAATTTAATTGCTAATGCCATGCAGCTTTTGATAAATGTCAGTCGCTTTCCTGAATGTGACAAAGAAACACTTGCTGGTTTTATTTCGTCAATAGTTAAAACTTTAGACTCAAAAGGAGCAAGAATATCAACTCAAATCATTTATGATATTGAAAGTGAGTTTTTTCGTTTTAGCCTTCTTGCTCTGGCAAAAAGAATTTATTCACCATCTAATATCAAACAACCACTTCATAGTCTACTGCAGCAAATGGACGAAGATCACAATTTGAGGCTAACTTATGAGAAGTATGAAGAGTATTTACCAGCAATTCATCGCAACGGTGTTTATGAAGTAGTTCCAGTATCTGTACCAAAAATAACTAAAGGAGAATGGTATAAATGTAGGCGTGCTGGTCACATTTACTTTGTTCCTGCTATTTATCAAAGGAATTCAGAATGTACTGAATGCCGTAGCTCAAAGTAACTTAGATAGTAATAAATAAAATTTACTATTAATGAAGCTTATATTATATCTAATTATAATTGTGCTGTTTATGTTAATTGTGCTGTTACTTTATTATTAGTGAAAAATATAATTGTGATTAGCTTGTGCTGTTTATTATTGATGAATATTTTTAATTATTTACTCTGTTTCCATAATGCTTCAAGCTATTTGGCTTGTTTGGCTTATTTGACTAGCTAATTTTATAAAATGAATGAGTAAACCAAACAGTATAATTCTGCCATACTTTCCTTATTTACCTCTTCACCCATCTCTCAAATATGAATTCTACCTCCTATAATGACGTTACATTAAACATGATACCTGTATGGTGTTAACACCAAAATAAGAAAATTATAATTTGTTTTTGCCAAAAATTTCTTTATTTTATTTACCATGCCTTTAGCTAACTCCAATTTATAATACCAAAATAGTGGACATTATGTTATGCAATTAATGCATAAAGGGCTATTTCAGTTTTTGACTAAAATACAGTTCTGATGCTCCAAAGCTCACAGTGAAATGTTAAAGGGGTGATTATTATACATCTATAGACAGTAACAGATACATTTACTTTAAGCTACACAATGTGCGTAACATTTTGTATGTAAATTGTAAAGTAATCAAATTGTAGAAGCCACAGTGAAACAATTTCTCATTTCTATTCTATTGCATATTACAGTTTGTGTAAACAATTATAGGAGCAATAGTCTAATCTGACCTTATACTTATAAACAATAGACACACAACTACACTCTTTGCATAGACCTTGCCAATTGGCAGTTGTACTATTTTGTATAATAATATGACCACACAACTTTATTTTGCATAGTTTATTAAATTCAAATAGGTTGTGTTTGTGATACATGGTTTGCAAGGTCTGTCCCAATAGCTGTATTTATGTATTACTAATGATTAGATTTTATAATTATTTATTATAACTATAATCATGAAACAGGAGCTAGCAGCTATTATCTATTTCTCTTTTTTATTGCTCTCTTTTTATGGCAGTTGTATGTTTCTCAGTGGCTTGTTCACGTAAGGTCAGAATATGTATGTCATGTACTATATAGTTTAGCTTGGTTTTCATTACCCACGACACATAATTATAAAACTTTATTCTTATTGTAATAAACTTCAATAGATAGGAAATACAGTGGGGCACATAATTTTGAATGCTGGAGAACCTGTTATTGAATATTATAAAATTACAAAATCATTGAAAAATCATTCAAAGGTTAGATAGTCTCTTGTATAGTATATTAGCTCTATTCCAAGTGTTGCTATCACATGTGTAATAATTGTAAATAGGGTGATTTTCTCGAACAGAAAAAGACACTCCGACATGTCTTTAAAGATTTTTATTACCTCATCATTCTTACCGGGAGTATCAGTGACCATTGGTTAAATCAATAAAAATAATTTAAATCATCGTAATTGTCTTAATATGATCCTGGTTCAGATATTAATGTTGTCCCTGCAGTTATTTCTGCTACTACAATAACCTTGCTGGGTAATAATATTGGTCAAAATTTTTATTTTATGTATTGTCTCCGACAAATAGGACACTTCATCATATGTTACAGTACTATTACTAGAAGTAAATTCAAGTAATGATAATGTATCACCAATATGAAGACTATCAGATTCTTATGGTTATAGTACAGAATGTGCTGGTGTCAGTAATATAAATAAAAAGCTATGTTATGATCATAGCTATGATCTGGATGATATCAATTTAATAGCTTATCACACTACAATAATAAGAGGTACATATATCTTCATTTTCGTTGTCACTTCATATTGACTCTATTAGGCTTCAGATGGACTTGTAATACTAGTTTATGCACTCTTCAACACTGGATTGCAGTCATTATAACTCATAGCTGTGGGGAACATGTGGGAAATTTTCACAATGCAGGACTTAGCAATAATTATGAGGAAGGTGCATGGTACAAGTGCCCCAACGGTCATTTTTATGCTATCGGCGAATGTGGTGGAGCTACTCAAGTTACAAAGTGTCCAGAGTGTGGTGCTGATATAGGTGGAGAGGGACATTGTCTGTTATCAGACAGATAGAAATAGACAACAGTTCGTATGCTGTTTGGTCTGAAGGTGCTAACCTGGCTAATTATGACTTACAAAACTTTACTCATTAATGCACTTAATTATTAGAGTGCAATTATTTTAACCATTAATAATTATACAACACGTTTCCGGGGGATCTCTCCTAAATTTCCCCCTCGGCTTTGCTCGTTAGCACCACAGGTGAACAAACAGGGATTGCTCTCGATCAATTGACTATTCTTCTGAATCTTCTCCACTCGTATGGTTCACTTCCAGACCTGGTTTCTGTGATAAAAAGGTCAGAAAACTATTGCCTTAATCCTCTCGCTGGCTCCCATAGTTTATTGTGTGTAGTGAGAGCTAGCAACTCGCATTGTATGTATTTGTTGATAAAATTAATATAAAAGCTGACCTGTGTGGCCCACACTTATTCCATCAATGCATGTCAATTTGTCAAACTCATTACAATAGCTAGATTTTACACAAATGGTGTGGCATGGGGGCCTGAAGAAGTAAAATTCTACCATGCCTAGTTGTAAATTGACCAATCAGATTGCTTGGTTTTAGGTTCATAAATAACTAACTTACCTCCAATTTTCCGGGAGGTTAATAAATAATTTCCCAGGAGGTTGAATAAGTAGCCCGGGAGGTTCAATAAGTAAATTCCCGGGAGGTTCAATAAATAATTTCCCAGTAAATTAAATAATACTATTAATTGATTACATGTGTATTTTAAATTATAGTTTTGTGTTATTTGGTATTGTTTTAATAGTTTATAGTAATATATTTTGAGCAGTTAGAGAGGGTAAATGTAACAGTATCTGCAGTTGACCTTTTTTTGCTTGATGGTGGTTCGTAACTGTTTTCCTTATCTTCATCTAGTGCAACCTTTCGTTCATATTCTTTGTTTAATACTGATGAAACTTCTTTTTCTTGATCTTGAGATATTCGTTTGTAGGCTCTAATGCCATCAATACTGCGATGACCAGTGTGATCCATAATCAATTGTTCATCTGTTCCTGATTGAAACAACCTTGTGGCTACTGTCACTCTTAAAGAATGATTGGTTTTAAAACAATCGATATCTGCTGATTTACAAAGCCTACGAACGGTCTTTGATAAAGTATTGTGGCCAATAGGAATGTTAGAGTACCAAATTGAACCTGTAGGTTTCTTCAAAGGAGTCAAATAAAATGCGTTAGTTGTTCTTCGAGGTGGACAATGGCTCACGTATTTCTTGTACCGTAAATGTTCAAATAAAGGCCGGGCTTGAATAAACGCCTGGTACTAAGAATTTCCAAGTATAGATACGCATATTTTACTCAATATAAATACCACAACCTTTAGAGTATCCCAAATGGCCTAATTTGTTAAGCTGAGTGCAATGAACCTGGAGGTCTGGGTTCGAATCTCAGTTTTACTTTTTCTTTTTTTATTTTACGCAATTTTTTTGTCCTGGAAAGAAATAAATGCCCGGGCTTTTATTTGAACATTTACGGTACATGTT
>NW_003546426.1:85237-96887 GCF_000090795.2 Amphimedon queenslandica | reverse complement strand
AATCAGATTGTTTCCTGCTGAGGCTCCACTGTTCCCAAATTCTGCAAGCCCAGTCAGTGCTTTTTTAGTTGTTTCTAGTATTGCGCTCTTTTGAGCTGCCAGAACAGCTTCATCGTCCTTTGGGGCAGCAAACCTAGAGCTAGCTGAGATCTTGGATGATGATGCGGTAGTGGTCGTGGTGCTGCTTGAGCCTTTGAGAGATTTAGAGCCGCCGTCTATGCTGCCATTGAGCTTAGGAAGCAATTGGGTGGAGCTATTTAAGAAGTCTTGGTATTGCTCTTCCGTAATTTGTGAAAGAAACTCCTCTATCTGCCTGTCTATTTCACTTGAGATGTCAGAGACAGAGACAGCCATAGGTGGGAAGATAATGTTGTTTTTCAAACTGTTATAGTATGCTGTTGCTGTGCAAAAGCTACCATGAGAATGCATTGCTGTTGCTAACTGTTGCTAAGTAAACTAGTTGTTTATTTTAGTACATGGTAGAAGTTGGACGCATATATATGATTATACCATAAATACATATACGTCTAAAAGGTGCCCTATCTACTGTAATCTGTAAAGCTCTATCCAGCCTGTAGAGTACTAGTCCTGGTCCTCATGGAAGGCTTGTTGACAAAGGAAAGCAGAAAAAACTGTCTCTTGCTAGCCATGGTGATTTTTCATGACTGAAAATGACTTCATTAATTAAATTCTCATTTCCAGACAAAATTTTTGGTTGGGCAATGCCTGTCCATGCCCGACCCTGCCGCTGCCTGTGCCAGTACCGTATGAAGTACATGTAGTCTTTAGTCATCGTCACATGCTCCTTCCTGGGCATAATGAGACTATTTCCATGCAAAGACTCTTTTCTTATACCAATTTTCTCTCATATAATTTTTCACTTCTTGTGTAAAATTTATGGCATAACATCAAAATTACAATACCGTAAACGTAAAAATTTTCGTGGCGGATAAATTTTCGTTTTTTTCGTGGGCCACACAGATCCACGAAATTTTAATGCAAGGGTATGGTGGTTAATTCAATAGGCCACGTGACAGCCACACGTACTGACCATGAATATTACTCGTCTCTCTTTCACACTTCAGCATCTCTGCTTCCCAGATCTCCTTATATACATGGTAACCCCTGATAACTGAAAAGATAGTGAAGGTACACATGAGGTAGGCATCTCTGCAGGTGTGGCCATGTCGCCACGTGGTCAATAAATTAATAAGATTGGGTAACGCCTACCACGAAATTTTTAATGCACGAAAATTAATTATTCCAGAAAATACGAAAATTTACACCACGAAAATTTTTACGTTTACGGTATAGAAGAATGTAAAGCATTGCCTCACCACACCCTGACATACATTGTACATGTATGGACTGACAGCACATACAAACAGAACTACTTTCCCAGTAAAGGCTGTGCCCAATGATACATTTGCTGTTCTATGATTAAGTTGTAACTGCTTAAATATATAAAGCCTTAAACTATTTATTTTGATGTGGGTGACATGACTGACATTTAATGCTTAACAGAGGCAGCATATTAAACAGTCAATTATGTGCCTACAAAAGTTTGACAACTATCACTTCAGTGAGAAGTTTAATGGCTATTATGGAATTCCCTTCATAACAGCTTCTATTCCCAGTGCTGTTATAATGATAAACATGACATTGATAGCAATTTAAAGTGTTATTCATAGACATTATTATTATGTAAACAATAGTGGGCTCCTTAAAATGTATGCCCACTCTTCTCAGTGCCACCCTGCCCATACATGTACCTACATGTAGCACTAATTTGATTTATACCAGAAAATATGTAAATTCATGTTTGAAAATTCTTTTTGACAATGATGCACCAATTAATCTTCAAATAAACCTTCCACCTTTTAGTTTCATTGTCTCAGATGATCAGATTCTCAACAGCCAGCACATCTCTCTACTGCTTTTGAATCTAGTGACTTTATATTTGAAATTTCTTAATCTGAAAAAGAATAAATAAAGTAAATAGAGTAATGTACACATTTATCAGACATGGGGTTATACTGTATAGTGCTTTATTTTTGAGGAGCAAAAGTTTTGCATTTTTTGTGATGCAATCGTAAAATTAAAGCTCCACTAAATTATTCAATCACTGTAAAGGGCATGGTGCTGATATCATGAATCTGCTTAATTATTTTCACGAAAAGTCATTTTTATAAATCTGTGAAAGTTTCGCTCCTCAAAGGAAAGCACTGTCGTAGTAATGCTATAGATAAAAATAGTATAATTGTAACATGCATATAAAAGTTGCAACTATAGTACAGACACTCGATGGTGAGTACTGCCTTATGGAACATATACATATGCATGTTCTTGTGTTATGTACATGTAAGCGTATTCTGATTACATTTGATTTTTTGAGATACTTTTCCAATTGCTTTAAATATTTGCTGAAGACCAAAATTGGCCAGGATAAACATTTTCTGACGTGCAAATACATGTTTTAAAAAGTTTAAGCTGATTTTGATCAAAAATAGATTTATCAATTTTTAAGTGGCTTCAACATTTGGCTAAGGACCATGGACAGGCATTCAATTAGTATACACCGCAGGGTTTCCACAGGATTTTGGCATAATGCAGCTTCTTCTCAGTGGATTGCCAATTTGCTCAAAAAATTGGGCTGCTCCCTACATGTAAAAACAAAATGACTGTAGGTCCACAATAGATACTAATAAATATTAAATGTAGTGCATGCTTTAAACCATGGTGTGCAAATGATTAAATTCTAATTTAAATAATGTACCCCATGTCTGTTTTATTGTGTGGTGAAAGGTTTCACTTTATCAATTATTTTTGAAATTATTTTACAATTTTGAGCAATACTGTATGGAGGTTTTATTTTGTTAGCATAAAATTTTACGAATTTGTTCAGATTTGCCATTTGTTGGTTGTGAATCTTACCTTCTACAGCCATTTTTCTAGTGTGCCACACTTTTTGTAGAATTTAATTTTGCGAGTTTAATGAAACCACAAAATTAGCAAAATTTATTTTCAGTGAAACATAACCCCTATGAAGTTGTGTGTATCTAAAGTGTAGAGCAAAGGTCCCTTTGTACAACATGGCCAATTAATCCTGCAATTTATGAGTGTTAAAACATGTGAATAGACTTTTAACTACTGCATGCATTCATAAAGAAGCCTCATCTTCCAGCTCCCATTCACTTTCAAATAAATGAAATAATGTCTTTGCTGTGCTACAATTAATACTTTACAACACCTCTATTACATGTATGTGTTCTTTTTTATTTTAGAAATTATGAAACACATTACATAAGACTGTGTTCGTAATTTATTTTAAAAATTAATTTACAGGATTAATAGACCATGGCTGAGGAACCTTTGTTTTACTATTTGAGCTACTAGAGGCATCTTTTTATTTTGAAATCTGCTATAATTTGTTATGCCTGTGAGATTGTGAATCATATATTAGAATAAGCAGTCAGTAGCTTAAATGTGCATGTGCTGTGCAGTGTGCACACAGTGTGTATGTATTTAATTTTCATTTGTGATTGTGAATCATTATGCGTATGCACTAACTGCATTCAGCTGTGTAGTTTTCATAGATCATGATACGATTTATATTATTATGCGTGTAGGTTTCCAGTAATGAATAGCAGTAGCAGTGACGAGGAAATACATATTCCACAAATAAATCTTAGGGAAAGAGCCCATGGAGCATCTCCCTTCGTTGGTGGTTTTAGAAGAGGAAGTCGTGGTTTTAGACCGGGTGGATGGAGAGGAAGAACTGATAGACCAGGAGGTTTTAGAAGCGATATATCAGATGAAAGTTTAGACCCTGGAAGCAGCAGAGGAAGAGGTGATAGAGGACGAAGAGGAAGAGGAAGGGACAGATTTCAAAGAAGCGACAGAGCTAGAGGAAATGATTATTCTTCTGGTGATAGACATAGTGCAGCAGATGGACCGAACAAAAGAGGAAGAGGAGGGAAGGATGGTAGCAGAGGAAGAGGAAGAGGTGGAAGTCGCTCTGCTCATGTACACAGAATGGAGTTTTCTGATTTGGTAGATTTAGCCAAGTCTCCACCTTCAGAGGTTGTTAATAAAATTCAAGATGATCTTAAAGGTTTCCAAGAGTCCTTGAATAGCTGTAATAAAGTACCTGAAAAAGTAAAGGAGCGATACATTGCTGCAATTATTAGTCTGCTCTTAAAAATTTGCCAATCGAGTGATGAAAAGGCTAATATGATAATTGCCGAATTTTTAAGCGACAGATGCTCTGAGTTTCATGTTCTTCTTAAGCACTATGTCTCCGAAACACTTCTTTCTCAAACTAATACTCATAATATGGTATCTCAGCTTTTGTTGCTGTTTAAGCAGTTATTAACACGTATGCCTTTGTCAGCATGGCATATTCTGCCTATTAATGATTTTCATGAAGTTGTAATGACCACATCAGTTGATTACAATGAGCATTTTATGGTAACAGATCTTAAAGCACTCTATACTGAAGCTAAACAGCGACATATGGAAAAGAAAAAATCGTCCGAGATTCATTTTGAATGGGATAACAGTCTTTATCGCACTATACCCATTGTACCTACAATGGATGAGATATGCTCTTCCGATCCTCCACGACTGAGGTCCAATATTATCAATGGAGCGTACACTGATTGGGAGCACTACTATGATGTACAGTTTCGTCTTTTACGTGAAGATTTTGTAGCTCCGCTACGAAGAGGTGTAACCCTTTATCTTTCACAAGAGAGGACTGGACGATTGACAGATATTAATGTTTACAAAGATGTCTATATTCTAAAACCAGAGTTCACTGAAAATGGAATATGTTATAAAGTTCAGTTTGATGTTAGTCGGTTTAGGCAGCGAAAAAGCTGGGCACATTCAAAGCGCCTGATATTTGGTTCACTTCTCTGTTTCTCACCCAAGAACAATCAATTCAGAGAAACCGTTTATTTTGCAACAGTTGTTGAGAGAAAGCCAGAAGATTTAGTTAAAGGGTATTTTTATGTTCAATTTGAAAATAGCCAAGAAATTTTTCAGCACATTCATAAGACCTGTTTTGTCGTTATTGAGTCCAGAGCCTATTTTGAAGCTATTCGTCACATTCTTGTGAGCTTGCAAAAAGCAGAAACAGGCACAATGCCATTCAAGCGTTATCTAATTGATAATAATCCTAGACCAGTAAACAGACCATCATATCTTCAAAATGGAACGTACTATGATATTACTTGGTTGTATCCTGAATCAAAGCAAAAGTCACACCTTAGCCTTGAAATTGATATCACAGATGAGCATTCTTGGCCTACTGAAGATCAATTAGAATTAGATGCGTCACAAATTAATGCAATCAGAATGGCACTCACACAAGAGATCTCAGTCATTCAAGGCCCACCTGGCACTGGGAAGACATACATTGGATACAAAATTGTTCAAACATTGCTTCAAAATCGGGATATTTGGGATCCCACACATTCATCTCCGATCTTAGTAATGTGCTATACTAATCATGCTCTGGACCAGTTCTTGCAAGGTATTATTCATCAAAAAATATACCTTGAAGACAACACAGATGAAATATTATTGCACTACCCATATGATATGCATTCAAAAGTTGAGCGTGTTCCAGATGTTGTAAGAATTGGTGGTAGGAGCAAGAGTGAGGAGATCCAGAAACATAGCCTATGGAATGCCCGAGGAAATACTGTGCCTTATTATAAGCTTCGTAATCTGCGAGAACTGAAAGATGATATTACTACAGAAGCATTAAAAATACCTCTGCATAGCAATGCAAATGTAATGTATGATGTAGTAAATGAGTATATGGTTGGCAGGGAGGGTATGGATTTACTGCGAGATGTCATTAATCCGTCTCATTTCTATGAATTAAGCCTTCTTGGTGAAGAGTTTGATGACATTGGTTTATCATTAGAGCTATGGCTAGGGTTTTGGACATTACCAACTGAGACAGCTCATCAATTTTCCATTTCATCTTCTATACCACCTGATACAGAACATGAATATACTAGTGCTCCTGATGACCAGTCTGCATGTGATGATGATGATGTCATGTTGGAAAATGAAGAAGAAAATATTGACATAATTGGTGAAGCTGAGATTGAAGAATCTAATAGGCAGCTAGATGATGTAGGCTTTAAGCGTTTAAAATTGGAGGATAAACATGTTTCAATAAAAGAAGATGACATCCTTAGCCAACATATTAAACAAGAAGACAAAGACCACAGTCAATTCAAAATAGAAAAAAAGGACAGCAGAGAAATAAAGAAAATTCTGCAAGCAATTCGTTATATTGACCCTCTGGAAGAAGATGAAGAAATAGAGATTGCTGATGTAAGAAACCTTCCAATGATAAGTAAGTACAGGCTCTTTAGATTATGGGTTGTAAAGTTACAACGGATGCTAACTGATGTTACTCAAAGAAAGCTTATTTCATTAGAAGAAAAATGTCGTGCATACAAAGAAGCTCAAATGGAAGTAGATCGTATTGCTTTAGAAAAAGCTGACGTCATTGGTATGACGACAACTGGAGCAGCAAAATACCAACATATTCTACACCTTGTCAAACCTAAAATAGTAATAGTTGAAGAAGCAGCTGAAGTATTAGAGTCTCATATTGTATCAGCTCTTAATGCTGGTACAGAGCATCTCATATTGATTGGAGACCACAAGCAACTGCGTCCTAAACCAAATGAGTATGAGTTAGCAAAAAAACATCACCTTGAAATTTCACTTTTTGAAAGGTTGCTGCTCAACAATCTTCCTCACGCTACTCTTCTTATTCAACATAGAATGAGACCACAGATATCCAGTTTAGTTTGTCCTTTTATATATGATGAGCTGATTGACCATGAAACCGTCACAACCTATGAAAATATCAGAAGTTGTGACAAAAACATGTTTTTCTTTAATCACAAGCATCCAGAAACAGAGATAGAGCATTTGCTTAGCCACTCAAATGTAGGTGAAGCTAAATTAGTTGTTTCTTTATGCAGGCATCTTCTAAAACAAGGGTACAAACCATCACAGATCACAGTTCTAACAGCTTACACTGGACAGCTACTCTGTGTGAGGGATATGATGCCTAAAAAGAATTTTGAAGGTGTGCAGGTTGTCAATATTGATAATTTTCAAGGAGAAGAGAATGACATTATCTTACTATCACTGGTGCGGAACAATGAATTGAAAAAGGTTGGGTTCCTTAAAGAAGAAAATCGTGTCTGTGTTGCTTTATCGCGGGCTAGAATGGGCTTCTACTGCTTTGGAAATTTTGATATGCTTCGTGCTGTTGTTCCAATTTGGGATCGTATTCTAAGTTACATTGAGAGTGAAGGATGTTTTGGCTCAAGTTTTCCTATCCACTGTCACAATCATCCTCAGTATAAAATTAGCATTGAGAAAGCTGAGGACTTTATTATTCATTTTCCTGATGGTGGCTGCAATATTCCTTGCATATATCGTCTTAATTGTGGACATCACTGTAGACGTCGTTGTCATGTGAATGATCCAAATCATGAGCAGTACTGCTGCAAGGAGCCTTGTGATAAGCTATGCCATAGAGATTTGCATCCTTGCCCACTTAGATGCTCTGATGCTTGTAAGCGTTGCACTTACCTTATATCTCAAGTAATGCCAAGTTGTGGTCATATCCAAGACATGGAATGTTACAAAAATCCTGCTGAAGAGCAATGCCATAACCCTTGTAGTAAAAAATGTCCTAATGGGCATATATGTCATAAAAAGTGCTCAGAATATTGTGGAAATTGTATAGTACTTGTGGACAAAATTATTCCAAGGTGCAAACATATAGTACAAATGTATTGTTTCCTTGATCCATCAATAGCAATCTGTTACGAGAAATGCCAAAAAATTTATGAAGGTTGCAATCACAAGTGCCCAAAAAAGTGCTTTGAAGATTGCTCTGTTTCTTGTGAGAAACAAATTGAGAAAGTCCTTCCTTGTTCTCATATTGATGTCATACCTTGCTCAATGGATCCAGCATTAGCAAAATGTACTAAACCTTGTCAGCGAAAAAGGGAATGTGGACATCCTTGCAAAGGAGTCTGTGGAGAAAGTTGTTCAAGTTATAAATGCTCAGAGCCAGTGAAGCTTACTCTACCTTGTGGTCATATATCTACTATCACCTGTCATAATTGCTCAACAGAAAATGTTTACGAGTGTAACAAACCATGTGAAAAGATACTATCTTGTGGTCACCCATGTAAAAGAACCTGTAGCTCTCCCTGCACTACTCAGTGTACTCAAAGAGTTTCATTTACTTGTTGCAAAGGTCATCACACTTACAAAGTAAGATGTTTTGAAGCTAAGAATGCAGATTTAGTTTGTGATAAAAAATGTGTTGAGAAATTGCCTTGTGGTCATGCATGCACTAACAAGTGTGGTGAAGAATGTTCATCTTGTGCTCAAAGTGTTGATAAACACTGTCCCTGTGGGCACAAACATAAGTTCAAATGTGGTGAATATGGAGTATGTTCTTGTAAAAAAAAGTGTCCTATAATTCTTCAGTGTGGACACAAGTGTTCAGGAGATTGTGGAGAGTGTTACACTAAACGAATGCATCCTCCATGCATGCACCAAGTACAAGTCAACAGGTTTTGTGGTCACTTTGGTTCAGCTCCATGCATTGGATTATTTGATCAATGCCAGCAATCTTGTCGTCTCTCAGTCTGCCCTCACAACAAAACACCTTGTGATCACAAGTGTTATGAGCCTTGCCATGCTGCACAATGTGAGGAAAAGTGCATTGTTGAGTGTTCCCACAGTAAATGCACTCAAATTTGCAGTGAAGTCTGTAGTGTACCAAGCTGCACTAAACCCTGTACTAAATTATTGGATAAGTGTCATCATTCTTGCTCAACTGTTTGTGGTGAAGAATGCATTAGTGAGTGTTGCCCAAAATGTAGTGGTAAGAAGTTTTCTGAGAAAGTCAAAGGCCTTGGGAAAAAAGCAAATATTACCACAGAAGCTATTATCAAACTTAATTGTGGTCACATTTATTCTGTAAACTATTTAAATCAACGGTTTACACCCAAAGGAGATCAAGACACATTAATATGTCCTCTCCTTTGTCCTGCATGTTCTAAGCCTTTTGTATTACCCTATTACTGGCAGATGACTCAAGAGAGAGCTAAGGATATCAAACAAGTTAAAAGGCAACTTCCAACTAATCCAGTTACTTATTCACCAGATCGCCATCGTTTAGCATTTAGAAAAGTTACTCTTGACGCTGAAACTGCCTGTGCATTAAAACTTTTCTCTAATGCTATGGAACTGAAATCTCAGCTCAATATTACAACATTTATTGAAAATATGCTGAAACAAACGAAATGTAAACTAACAATGCAGATTGTTACTGATATTGAGAGTGAGTTATTTCGATTAAGCCTTCTTACTTTAGCAAAACATGTTCCAGAAACTACTTTAAGTAAGCAACCACTTCATAGTCTACTGCAGCAAATGGATGAAGATCACAATTTGAGGCTAACTTACGAGATGTATGAAGAGTATTTACCAGCAATTCGTAGCAACAGTGTTTATGAAGTAGTTCCAGTATCTTTACCAAAGATAACTAAAGGACAGTGGTATAAATGCAGGCATGCTGGTCACATTTACTTCGTTCCTGCCAAGTATGGAGCCAATTGTCCAGAATGTACTGAATGTCACTCAAAGTAACTTAAACATAATTATTACATTGTTTTATTATTAGTGCCAGAAGACTTAGTATTGTCCTGTAGATTTTATGCCATTTATTATTGATGAATTAATTATAGATTACATTACCATGAAACTTAAACTTTAAGGCGTTTGAATATAAGATAGGTAGCCAACCAGATAAACAATATAATTCAGCTGTGCTTTTCTTTTTATCTGATGCTATATTTGCCTCCATTAGTTTTATTATGTCTCTTATGAATATACAGTTAAGCTGGTCAGTTTTAGCTTTCTATTTATCAAAACTGTCATTATGGCAAAATTGGTCAGTCACTGGTGTTATCTATTCTGAACTATTAAGTTCTTATTCCATTTACTATGCCCTTCAATATAAAAACCAATAAAAATAATCATAATTGTAATATAATATTACAAACCCCCTGGTTCAGATATTAATGATATTCCTGCAGTTGTTTCCACTACTACAGTGGCCAAAACGTGTTAACATGGCATGTGCAATTGTACCAATACCAGTCTTAGGGCTACTGCACTATTGGAGCTAGGACTAAAACTTTGGCGCATAATACAAAAACCAGAACAATAGAACTAAAGATAATATATGACACTAATAATAAGATTAAGCTATAGTTCAGACATCTTCATCATCCTGCTTTGCATCAGCATCGAACAACTGGACCCTCCTACCACCATTGGAAGCCTACAGAAATACATGTACATCAGTCATACAATGTAAGCAAAGATACTAGATAAAGTAATGAAGAATATCGAGATAGTACAGATTATTTCTTTCACTGTCCATTTTTAATTTTTCTGACACATAATACATCTTCTTAAATTACATAATAATTAGAGCTGATTCCAATAAATTATTGCTTTTTATGAATCTTTAAAGAGTTTTACAAATCAAGCCAAAGACCATGTGCCTAGTCTCGCCCCGCCCCTTCGCTACCTGCGGAGGGGCGTGGTGAGACTACCATGTACCATAGTGCATGGTCTTTGGTCAAATTTCATCAAAAATTGCAAGGAGAAAATTTTCATTTTATAATTTTTTCTAGCTGATGTACAAAAATTGGAATGATTCTAACCAAAATTGGATTTTTATGTTAACATTGTGAATCCAATGTAAAGTAGACCTTGCATCATGAAAGTAGGATTTTAATTTTAGATTTTAGTCCTGGCTGTAGTTTCCATTACTTTTTGACGAATTAGTATAAAGTAAATGCAACTCAATCTTCTTTTTTCAAAAATTTTTGTATTCATAACCCATGGTATTTGGCCAAATTTTGAAGGGATTAAAATTCATAACAATCCAATTTTAAACGAAATCAACTCAAACTTCATATACAGCATAAAAACATGTGTGCATATCAAAAATACAAAAATGTAGAAGCCAATTTCTATAAAATATCATGTACTATAAGCCCAAGCTCTTTGGCCAAATTTTGAAGCAACAGTTACTTTAAAATTTTTTCATAGTGGGCATGCATGCAAGCCTTCCCCTAGCTATAGTAGGCTTAGGCTATAGGCCATACTGTATTACTTACTGTAAAATTAACTTTAAAACAACCCAATAATAATGGAACTACTGTAATGTGAGGTGTAAGACTGAACTATGCAATATTAAGACTGAACAAGGTATTAAAAAAGGTGTGAACAAAATTCTCGATAATTAAAATGCGCATACCTCTGTGTATCCATCAATTTTTCTAACTATTGTTAACGCTCTTGTTTCACCACCTTTGTAATTATGGTATGCTGGTACATTACTAGTTTTGGTCCTTCTGACAAAGAATGTATCTGAAAATAGTAACACAAAATGGTGCTCGAATGCTAATAGTCTCACGTGATGCTGTATTTCTCAGATTCCTATTGAGTGATAGAATAGTCTAAAAGTTAATGGTAAGTAACAGTGTGATTCTGAAGAGTTTTACTT
>NW_003546426.1:78838-85227 GCF_000090795.2 Amphimedon queenslandica | reverse complement strand
ACTCACATTTAATAAATTAATATTACAACCAATTAAACAATGGCGTCGAGGTTTTATCATGCTGGTCTCCGTTTTACTACTCACAATTCATTCAGGATGCAAGTAAAACTCTTCAGAATCACACTGTTACTTACCATTAACTTTTAGACTATTCTATCACTCAATAGGAATCTGAGAAATACTGCATCAAGTGAGACATTCAAGCACTATTTTTGTGTTACTATTTTTAGATGCACTCTTTCTTAGAAGGACCAAAACTAATAATATACCAGCATACCATAATTACAAAAGTGGTGGAACAAGAACGTTGACAATATTAAAAAAAATTGATGGAGACACAGAGGTATGTGCATTTTAATGATTAAGAATCCCTTTTTAAAACCTCGTTCAGTCTTAGTTTAGCATATAGTTCAGTCTTGCACCTCACATTACAGTTGTTCCATTATTATTGGGTTGTTTTAAAGTTAATTTTACTGTAAGTAATACACTATAGCCTATTATGAGGGGAAGGTACCTGCATGCATGCCCTTTAAAAGAAAATTTTAAAGTTGCTTTTGTCAGTATAGCCAAAGAGCATAGGCTATAATATTATTTTATAAAAATTGACTAGGAGTATGCACTCATGTTCTTATGTTGTATATCAAGTTTGACTTGATTTCGATTAAAATTGGATTTTTACAAAATTGCTTCCCAGTTTGACCAAATACCATAGGCTATATAAGGATGGGCAATATACCGGTATTTATTAACTATCGTGATATTGAGCTACAGTTATTAGTAATTGCATCTAAGAAATAAAACTGGTTTATTGTTTATATTGTTATTATTGTCAGTAGTACGTGCAATTAGATGCCATATCTCTTTGTACAAGCATAGGTGGCAGGGGGGAGGGCTGCGGGGCTAGAGCCCTCCCCCCATCCTGAAACAAGCCCGCCCACAAATAATTTTCTGTAAACTGAAATAAAAATAACTTTTATCAGTTTAACTACACCTGCACTCAGTAGTTTTTGGTGTTATTTAGAAAAAACACCAGAAAACATTAAAAAAATTCAACAGTAAAAAGTATCGGCCATTTTTTAAACAAGACCAACCCATTTTAATAAATTTTGATGTTCAGCCCCGCCCGCAGTTTTAATTACCATGTTTCCTTGAAATCTTTTTGTCCTTAAATTATATCCACACCATTACGAAGGCTGGATGAAATACTGTATAGCTGGAAAATTCTTTGGTCTAAAACTTTGGCAGTTTTGCATCAAAATTGCCTAAATGTAATATTGGCGGTCTCTTAATTTGGCGGTTTTTCATCTTGTCTTTTCTTTAAGAACTCCCAGCTCTTTTTGAAGCTGCTCCTTGGCAGCCTTGCCCACAGTCTAGACTGAAATAGTTAGAAATACTGTCATTTTGACATTTTTTAGTATCATGTGCTCATGATGGAACCCAGTCAACCCACCTATCATTACAATTGTTATTGACGGTTACAATATTGGCAGTTTTATTTTTAACCGCCAAATTTAATTCTCCGCCAAATTTAATTCTCCGCCAAATTTTCTGGCTATACGGCAATATGTGAAGTATTACCATAATGTTGCACATGGGCAGTAGTATTAATACACAATTGCACGTGTTAGCTGTAGAGGAAGCTCTAAAAGCTAAGGTAGCTGCTAATGAATGGAGCTGAAGTTATTAGTCTTCACTCTTGAATGCTATTCGTACTTGTTGTGCTATTTCTTCTGAAATTAATAGTACATGCGAATAGAATTCAAGGAAATACAGTATGTTCCTCTGCCGCTGATTACAAGCAGTAAAATAGAAGGTATCACTAAACCAGACAATTATGCTGGCATTCTTGGCAGTGAACCATTTCAAAACCATACAAATCATCAGTATTATTATAACAGTATTGATTGAGACAATAATTGTCATAATTATAAATGAGATATCATACTGGTTAGACAATATTCGATATTGCCCACCCTTAAATTCAATTTAGATTGGAATCTGCTTAAATTTAAGAGCACTATGTTTATGTATCAGAGAAATTATGAAAGATACCCTTTACTGTATTGATTGGGACTTTGGTTAAACTTGATTGGTCTACATTGTATGACTGATGTACACGTATTTCTGTAGGTATCCATTGGTGGTAGGAGGGTCCAGTTATTTGATGCTGATGCAGCACAAGACGATGAAGACATCTGAACTATAACTTATTAGATAGTATTCTATTTGTTTTAGTTCTAGTTCCACTAGTTCTTGTACATTATCTTTAGTTTTATAGTTTTAGCTCTTATATTATGTGCCAAAAAATTTTAGTTCTAGTTCTAGTTCTAGCGGTTCAATTGCCTGATTAATTTTAGTTCCATGGGGTTTTATACTACCTTAGGGTAGGTATTAATTGCGCTCTTAAATTTTAGCGTTTTTAAGGGGACCCTGATTTAGCAAAATGTAATATTAGCGAAAATAGGAAGAAATCAATGGTAAAGTCCCCATTCAATAGCATAACACAACTCAAGAAGCCCAATCTATACATTTAAGAGCAGAACACTTAACAGGACCACCCTATCTACTGTTATCTTGTTACAGATCTTGCCTATCTTGTGTACTTGTTTACACAAGTACATAATAACTATTATTAGCGAGTGGTCGAATTAGCGATTTGAAGTACACTCGCTAAAAACGCTAAAATTAAGTGTCGCAATTAATACCCACCCTAAGGTATGTGCCAAAAATCTTTAGCTCTAATTCTAGCACATCATTTTCAATAATTGTTTTTGTACAGTAGTATTATCACAATTTCACATTTTTACCCCATATGTGCTTATTGTACAATAAGTTACTTAAAGAAATGTTTTATGATTTTATCAGATCAGGAATGAATTGAAAGGCTGTGAAGTCTAAGCATTTGAGAAGCAGTGGAGCAATTTCTTATTGCTGATATCTACATAGTTGTTACACAGTTTATCTCTAAAATGTTATGTCATGTGCAGTAGTAAACTAATTTATATCACTAATCCAGCCTTACTCCTCACTAAACAATAACATTTGTGGTTACTTTGATCATTTTGCCAGAAATAGAACAGCTTTCTATATTTCTGACAACATGTTGCTTACAAGATCAAAGTAACCACAAATGCTGCAAGCAACATGTTGCCTAGTGTATGGGGGCCTTTAGCCTGATTTTTAAGAAACTATAATGGTTGGAACCAGCTCAGATTTTTAATGTAACATAAAGGCATGTATATTTATTGGAAAAAATTATGAAAATGGATAGTGAAATACCCTGTACTATAGTACTGGGCCTTTGGTTAAACTTGATTGGTCTACAAATCTTCATTACTTTATCTAGTACCTCGCATTGTATGACTGATGTTCATGTATTTCTACAGGTATCCAATGGTGGTAGGAGGGTCCAGTTGTTTGATGCTGATGCAGAGCAGGACGATGAAGATATGTGAACATATGGCCACATGTCAAGAACATGTGGCTTCATAGTACTAGTGTTGTTCTAGTTTAACATTAATTAATTTTGTTTTTATTATAGTTCTTGTTTCCAAACATTCTCTTTAGTTATATAGTTCTAGTTCTTGTACCATGTGCCAAAAAGTTTAGTTTTAGATAGTACACCAACCTGAAGAACTCTAGTTCCCCAGTTCTACATTTCTCTAATTAATTTTAGTTGCAGTTCTAGTTCTAGTATACCTTGTGCCATAAATTAATAGTTCACTTCAATTATTTAATTGTAACCTGTACGTTACAGTAAGTAATGAAACGGAGTATGGTGCAAATGTAGTTGCTAGGCTGCTAATGACTAATCAATAAAGGAAAATTGCATCATTCATATGAATGTACTAGGCTTGATTTTCATTACCCAGACAATTATTGAGCATTCTAGATAGGATTTTAGGACATTATTTGTATTTTATTTATTACAATGCTGGAGAACTACATCATTGAGAAATCATCCAAAGGTCATACATTTAATTTACCCATAAATATTTCTCAATTATATACTAGACAATACCAAGTGATGTTATTGTAATAATGATTGTAAATAGGTTGATTATGTTGAGCAGAAAAAGACACTTGAACATGTCTCTAAAAATTTTTCATACCTGATGATCCTACTGGGAGTATCAGTGTCCATTGGTAAAATGTACAGAATTGTTTCTTCTTAAATTATCATAATTGTCATTTTGGTATGACAAGCCTGCATGATCCTGGTTCAGATAATAATGTTTTGGATTGAAAGAGTTTAAGGAAAAATGCATTTGCACTAATTATTAATATTGGTCAGTTACTATTGTTTACTGAGGCTTCGAGTAAATCATCCTGATTTATAAGACAATATTGTACGTGCTATGACAATTAAAATTATTATTCTTTGCAATGGCAAAATAGGTGCTAGAAGTATAACTAAAATTAAATGGGCAAATCATACATTTTAGAAGAATTTTTCAGGCTGATGTAGCACTAGAATTCAGTCTGCAGGCTAATGTACTAGAAATAGAGCACATAGTACAAGAATCAAAACTATAGAACTAAAGATAATAGTTTGAAAGCTAGAACTATAATCAAAACAAAATGTTAAACTAGAACAACACTAGTACTAATAAGCCTATAGTTTATACGCCTTCATCGTCCTGCTCTGCATCAGCATCAAACAACTGGACCCTCCTACCACCATTGGATACCTACAGAAATACATGTACATCAGTCATACAATATAAGCAGAGATACTAGATAAAGTAATGAAGAGTTGTAAACCAATCAAATTTACCCAGTACTATAAATGCTGGTTTATAGTCCTCATGTTATGTTGATGCTAGAATAAAATCTGGTTCTATTCTAGCAGAAAGCATGAGTCAAAAGGTCAAATTGCCCAAAATTTATATTAAAAATTGACCGTACACTGGCCTAACGTCATATTGTAAACCAGCCTTAAGGGTACTTCACTATCAATTTTTTGTCATTTTTCAAATACATATCATGCTTTTATGTTGTATAAAAAATTTAAACTGATTCCGATCAAAATTGGATTTGTCACGAGAGACTACTAGTAGGACTTTCATTTCAGATTTTAGTTGTTCAAACTCTACTTGCCCTTGTTTTCATTACTTCTTTCAGTTTTTTAACAAAGTGAATCCCACTTAATCTTCTCTTTAAAAAATTGAATTAATTTATAGCCAATCATGTTTGACTAAATTTTGAAGGAACTTTCAAAATTTAATGGGCAAAGTCCCCTGATGTGAGAATTTCTGTACGTGCATCTGAGCCTGACTGGGAGGTGTGGCCAGAGGGCAAAACTAGAGATGTACTGATATGGGTTTTAGCCGATATTCCGATATTAACATAGCCAATACTGCCCAATACCGATACTGATCCGATATTTTCCTTCCTACCTTTTAGGCACAGATTTACACATGTACAATGTGATTTATACACTTCCTAATTTACTACCTTGACTAATTTTAAGTAGTCCCAGTTATAGAATCATTTTGACATTTTTTCTAGCTCATAGTGTCTTAAAATTAATTAATTAACCCTTTATTCTCATGCATATGACCATGTGTTGCTATATCTGCAAGATGCATGAAAGAAACCAATAACTGATACTATAAAAAGCAGGCCGATAAGCCGATATCCGATATGCCAGCCAATATCCGATATGCCAACCGATTATTGGTACATCTCTAGGTAAATCCCCTTAATGTTTAACATTCTTTCTAGTAAAAATTTAATTTTTATCGGACTTAAGATACAACATAAGAACATGTGTGCGTACTCCTAGTCAAAATATCATGTACTATAGCCCATGCTCATTGGCCATACAAATTTTAAATTTTTCTTTCACAGAGTATCATGCAGGCAGGCTTCCCTCATAGTAGGCTATACTGTTGATACTAACTGTACAATTAACTTTTAAAAAACCTAATAATAACGGAAATACTGTAATGTGAGTTGTAAGGCTGAATAAGGTATTAACAAAGGTGTCAACAAAATTCTCAATAATCATACCTCTGTGTCTCCATCAATTTTTCTAACTATTGTCAACATTCTTGTTCTACTACTTTTGAAATTATATGCTGGTATATTATTAGTTTTGGTCCTTCTAACAATAAATGCATCTAAAAATAGTAACACAAAATAGATATGTTTCAATGTTTGTGAATGCTAAATGGTCTCACGTGATGCAGTATTTCTCAGATTCCTATTGAGTGATTGAATAGTCTAGAATTTAATGGTAAGTAACAGTGTGATTCTGAAGAGTTTTACTTGCATCCTGAATGAATTGTGAGCAGTAAAACGGAGGCCAGCATGATGAATTTCGACGCCATTGTTTAATATTGTGAGTGTGACTCCACGTGTTAAACATGGCGTCGAGGTTGTAT
>NW_003546426.1:67832-78818 GCF_000090795.2 Amphimedon queenslandica | reverse complement strand
TGGTCTCCGTTTTAGTGCTCACAATTCATTCAGGATGCAAGTAAAACTCTTCAGAATCACACTGTTACTTACCATTAACTTTTAGAGTATCCAATCACTCAATAGGAATCTGAGAAATACTGCATCACGTGAGACATCATTAGGCCATTCAAGCACTATTTTGTGTTACTATTTTTAGATCCATTCTTTGTCAAAAGGACCAAAACTAATAATATACCAGCATATTTTGATTACAAAGGCAGTCGAACAAGAACGTTAACAATAGTTAGAAAAATTGATGGAGATACAGAGGTGTGTGCATTCTAATTATTAAACATTTTCTTGACACAGTTGTTAATATCTTGTTCAGTCTTAGTATCACATAGTTCAGTCTTACATCTCACATTAGAGTAGTTCTGTTATTATTGGGTTGTTTTTAAAGTTAATTTTACTGTAAGAAATACAGTATAGCCTGATATGAGAGAAAGCACCTGCATGGATATCCTCTAAAAGAAAATTTCAAGTTGCTTTTGTATGGCTAAAGAGCATGGGTTACATTACATGATGTTTTATAAAAATTGATTAGGAGTATGCACTCATGTTTTTATATTTTATATTAAGTTTGCAAAGCCTGAAAATTATAATTGAACAATGTTCTGTCTGAACGTGGCTTAATTTGATCTGCCATTTTTATAAAATGTTTGGACAGGGTTTTCTAAAGGATTTTATTATAGTGCTCATGCAGCTTTTTCTCCTTGAGTTTTCAAGTTGAAATTGCTCAATAATTGGGCCAAATACCCTGTACTGTTCATATTTTGATAAAAATTACAAGGAGAAAATTTTATAACTTTATTTCTGATACATATACATGTCCTTGTGTTGTGTACCAACTTTGAGCGGATTCCAATCAATTTTGGAATTTTTAAAGTTGCTCAAAAATTGGGCTAATGGCCGAGTACTATAGTAACATGATCATTGACCAAATTTTGTCAAAAATGGCAAGACGAGATTTCTCTTTATTATAATTTACCTTGATATATATACATGCCCTTAGGCTATATTAATTTTGAGCCAAGTTTTGATTTTTATGATGAATTTTTAAAGTTGCTTCAAATTCCATGCACTGTATTGTAGTGCTTGTCAGCTCATGAAGTGTCAAGTATGCTATATAGCTGACTTAGCATACTTTTACCCCGTTTACACTACCATATAACGCTTTAATTTGGTGGAGTTTTATTTTGGCGATTGGCGGTTTGCAAGCAGAATCGCCAATATTAAAACCGCCAATCATTAATGCACATGCTCAGTAATGCACATGTACACAAAAATTGCCAAGTTAAAAACCGCCAATTGCAATTTTACATCAAAATCACCAAAATAAAGTGCCGCCAAAATAAAGCATTATACGGTATCCCAGAACTGGTTTAAATTGATTAAATTAATTGGTTGGGGAATTGATTAAATCTATTAAAATTACATTATTTAGAAAAAATTGTAGAACAATGCAGGATCTGGTCAAACAATTGACCAAATAGTCAGAAAATGTCCTATGTTTGACTGTTGTTTCAGGGTCTGAGTTAGTTTGGTCCTGTCTCTTCATTGCGCAGGGTAGTACAAAAGAGTCTGGTAACACTGCTACAGATATTGTTTCAGAAAGGAATGCAATAATTTGTAGTTATTTTAGTTTTAAAAAATGACTGTCATGTGATTGCCTTTCTATTTGAGGCTTTTCTTAACAAGCAAGCATCCATAAGTTAAGAGAGCTACAGTAGTAAAAGGCAAGAAGGAATCAATCAAATTTATAGTTAATTTAAGGACAATATTTGTGGGAGGAAAATAGAAAATTTGTATACTTTTTAACCAAGTTTAACATGAGAATTCTTCTTATTCTTCTGTTACTTTCTATTCCTTTGCAAGCATTTATCGTATCTACAGCAGGTTTGTCAGTCATACTTGCAGTCATTTTAAATAGTTCACATGACAAACTTACATGTACTTTCATGTGACTGGAGTAATCTGATTGGTATGCCCAAAACCTGTGCTTAGTGCAGCAGTGTCACCAGACTCTTCTGCGTCACTCCCCACGCAGCAAAGGGGTGGGGCCAGACTATTGAGTTGATTCTGATTAAAATTGGATTTTATACAAATTTTTAAAGCACCTTCAAAATTTGGCCAAGTAAGGGTTGGCAATATACTGGTATTTACTAACTGTTGTGACTTGTGATATTCAGTTATAGTTTTTAGTATTTTGTAAAGCGGTTTATAGTTTATGTCGTTATTATTGTCAGTAGTACATGCAATTATTAGTATAATAAGATATCATAACTCTTAGTACAAGTGGCAATATGGGAGGCACTGTTACTAAATTACTATGCTAGACAAGTTTTATGTGTACAATGCTGGCATTCTAGTCTAGTGACCATTAAAAACCACACCAAAATTTCCTGCTATACGGTAGGATTCTGATCAACTAAAATCTAAAATAAAGATTTTTACTCTTGTGACACAAGCCTACTCTACATTGCATTTTCAATACCATTATGAAAATAATGCAATTTTTAATTCAAACTTTCTACAATTTTTAATGAAATTTTGGCCAAAGACCATGCACTATAGTATTTAAGCAACTTCAAAAGTTCCATTTTGAAAGTTGTAAAAATGAATAATGAAATACCCTTGACTGTATTGACTGGGTCTTTAGTTAAACTATTTGGTCTACTACTCTTCATTACTTTATCTAGTATCTCTGCTTACATTGTATGACTGATGTACACGTATTTCTGTAGGTATCCAATGGTGGTAGGAGGGTCCAGTTGTTTGATTTTGATGCAGAGCAGGATGATGAAGACAGTTGAACTATAGCTTTTAGTGTTGTTCTAGTTCAACATTTTGTTTTAGTTCTAGTTTTAGCTCTTGTACATTATCTTTAGTTTTTATAATCTACTTTACTATACTTTACTATGTGTGAAAAATTTCTAGTTTTGACGTAGATTATGGAAAATACATATTGTCCTTTTTCTGTTTATCAGGGGGGGGGGTAGGGAGGGTTTCAGGATTTGGCTGGCACATTAACATTTGAAAAGAAAACTAACATCCTAAATAAAAATACTCTTGTGATGCAAATTCTACTCTACATTGCTTTTGCAATGTTATCATAAAATCCAATTACGATCAGAATCTATTCAAACTCTTAAGAACATATGCATAAAAAATTATGAAAATTTAAAATTCTATCCTTGCAATTTTTGATGAAATTTGGTAGAAGACCATTATAATAAGTACATGGTCTTGAGCCTGATTTCTAAGTAACTTTAAAAATTAAAAACTATGATTGGAATCAGCTGAAACTTTCTGCAAAAGATACATGTAAGAACATGTATATGTATCAAAAAAATTATGATAAAATAGCCTTTTGTTAAACTTATTGGTCTACTACTCTTCATTACTTTATCTAGTAGCTCTGCTTACATTGTATGACTGATGTACATGTATTTCTGTAGGTATCCAATGGTGGTAGGAGGGTCCAGTTGTTTGATGCTGATGGAGAGCAGGACAATGAAGATGTGTGAACATATGGCCACATGTGAAGAACATGTGGCGTATTAGTACTAGTGTTGTTCTAGTTCAACATTTGTTTTAGTTCTAGTTCCACTTTATCTTTAGTTTTATTATGGTTCTAGTTCTTGTACCATGACAGTACCAAAAAGTTTAGTTATAGCACATCAGCCTAAACAATTCTTGTTCCAGTTTTACTACATTTTGTCCAATTAATTTCAGTTCTAGTTCTAGTATACCATGTGCAGAAAAATTATAGTTAGTACATCATCTTATTGTGACCTGTTACAAAACTAACTACTTATAACCACAACTATTTGTAATTAATGGTGATCATGAAACAGGAGGAGCAGCTGTTGATCTGTTTCTCTCTTCTTATTACTCTCTCTTATGGTGGCTATGTTCCTCAGTGGGTTGTGAGCATAAGGTCAGAATATGATGCAAATGTAGTTGCTACTGAGAATGGACTGATTAATAAAGGAAAAGTATGTTGTATGCATGTACTATGCTTACCCAGACAATATTGAACTTTATAGATAGGAGGATTTCAGGACATGTATTTGTATTGTTACTATGCTGGAGAGTTTGATGTTGAATATTACAAAATTACTGAATCATTGAAAAATCATTCAAAGGTCATATATTTAATTTACCCATATATATATATATATTATACTAGATCGTGACAATAGCAAGTGTTATTATGTAATAATGATTGTAAATAGGTTGATTATGTTGAGCAGGAAAAGACACTGCAACATGTCTTAAAAGATTTTTCATTTCCTGATGATCCTTACTGGGAGTATCAGTGGCCATTGGTAAAATTAATACAAAATTATGTTTTTAAAAAATTATTGTAAATTTGTCGGTATTTTTGTTATAGTATGACAAGCCTGATCCTGGTTCAGATATTAATGTTGTTCCTGCTTGGATTGAAGGAGTTTCAGGAGAAAATACATATGCACTAATTATTGATAATGGTCAGTTATTATTATCATTTTTGTAGTCATTATATTGATCAGGCATCCAGTTAAATCATCCTGATTTACAAGACAATATTGTAAGTACTATGATAATAAAATTATTATTCTTTAGTTACAATTTGTCCTGGAATTTACCAATTTGCTTAATTTATTTCCAGTACTACTACATTACACATACCATACTTGGTAATGATGTTGATTAGTGTGATCAGCTTTACATATACATACATGCATGTCTATAAAATATTTATTTACCATAGGATACTTCATTATGTTACAGTACTATTACTGGAAGTAATGATATATTACCAACAAGACGACTGTCAGACCCAGAATATCCTTATGGTCATGGTACAGAATGTGCTGGTGTAATAGCTATGATTCATGATAATGATATTTGTGGAGCTGGAGTAGCTTATCATGCCACAATAGGAGGTATTTACAGTTTTGTGCAGCCAGAGTCAGTCTTAATTCTTCTAGGGTTTCAGATGGACTTTGACAGAAAAACTCCAAGTGATGAAGCTAATGCCTTCAATTTTAAATCTCAAATAATTCAAGTATCCAGTAATAGTTGGGGTCCACTTGATAACGGGTATACTGTTGAGAAACCAGGTTACGTATCCAATGAAGCTCTTATTGAAGGAGTAACAAGTGTACGTTCAAATTATATATTGTTGTTTGCTGCTGATTTGACTTTAAAAATTCAAAATGATTTATTGATGAGGAATTAATACTGGTGATTGGTGGTTCTGTGCAGAAATCAAAAATATAAAATTAGCTATTTTGTGTTAATCTGACCATGCTCAATGACACATAGCATGATATAAAACTTGCCACAGTCAAATTCTCTTGCCAATAAATCATCTTGTATGGTATAATATAGTTATTTGTTTTAGGGAAGGAATGGTTTAGGAACCATATATGTATTTTCAGCTGGTAATGGAGGAAATAAAGCTGACTCATGTGCTGCTGATGGTTATGCATCAAGCATTTATACCATAGCTATTGGTTCTTTGAATCAAGATGGTAATAGTCCAACATATGAAGAAGCTTGCTCTGCTAAAATGGCAGTTGCTTATAGCAATTCCAGACCAGGAAATCAAGTGGTAAGTACAATATACTAACTTACTGAGTAAAGAAAATCATTTATTCGCAATTCTCAAGGTGTCTACATGGCCTGAGAGTGAATGTGTGAGAAATTTTACTGGTACAAGTGCTGCTACTCCTCTTGTATCTGGAGTAATTTTATTAGCACTTGAAGTGAAGTAAGTCAAAGTTAGTGTACACTAAGTCTCATTGATTTATATCTTGCTAGCCCCAAACTGTCCTGGCGTGATATACAATATTTGATTGCTTATACATCAAATAGTAATATTGATGGTTCTTTTCAAGATAATGGAGGGGGATTGCGCTATGATGACAGCAATTACAATGGATTTGGTGTCATTAATGCAATCAGTTTAGTTACAAGAGCCAGATACTGGACACCAGTTGGACCAGTAATTAGAAATGAGTATACTGTTGTTAATAGGTGAGTGTCAATAATTTATTCAATGTGCATTATAATTTTTTTGATATAGACCCATAACTGTTAATGGCAGCAATGAATTTGAAAAATCAATTACTGTAGAACAGATTGGCTATCTTGAACATGTGGTACTACAAACAACATTCAACATTATACTAGTAATAATAGTAATATGACATTTCTATAGCAAATCATTATTATTTTTAGGACTCTACAAGTACTAGATGTCTTGATGCTAGTGATTATGATGAGTCAATGGTATGCACAGAAGAAAATAGTTCGGCATGTCGTGGTGCTTGTCGTGGAGCAGTTTCAATTACACTGTGCTCTCCAAGTGGTTTCTGTTCAACTCTGTTACCCGAAAGATGCAACGATTTCATTAGTTGTGAAGGATATACTGATTGGCCATTCATGTCAGTTGCATTTTGGGGTGCTAAGTCTACAGGTACATGGGTTGTAACTATGGCATACAATGATGAAATCCCTGGTGGTGCCCAACTTACCTCAATGGTTCTCATGTTGTACACAGTGCAGAATAGACCAGAAGATGTTGTAGATCAATGCAATGAAGCATGTGACACACTCACTGGTTGTAGTTATGGAAATGGTACACGCTATTGTGATACATGTGGTGCTGGATATTATCGTAATGTTACCAGTCAGGAGTGTGTGAGGAGCTGCTCCACAGGAGCTTGTGTCATTGAGGACACATGTGTCTTCTATAATGGAACCTGTCCAGCTACTGGTTCACCAACGCGAGATGATCTATCAGAAAGAGATATCACATTTATTATTGTTGGAGGAGGAACAAGTGCTTTTCTGTTTGTTTTAGCAGCACTCTTTGCTGTTTGTTGTTGCTGCTCTAGAAGAAATCGCCACAGTATGTCTATGAATAAAGACATGATCAATTTGGAAAGGAATGACTCCATTCAAGTTCCGCTTGTTAAAAATTAGCTGGTGCACTGTGACTTCAAAATGTTATGTGACAGTCAGACCATTTGTTTCTTATGTTTTGTAGGTTTTTCATAGATTTTTGCTAGGCTACGGAGGGTTGTTTGACTACGCATGCGCAACAGATGCAATTTTTATATAAGGCTAGCTGGCTAGTCAGTAGTCACGTCTGACTAGTAGTGACTACACAATGGCGGAATCATCAAAGCCAAAGGAGCAAGTTGTTACTCCGTGGACAGCTCAGGCTGGAGAAGGTGAACAGAAGATTGATTATGACAGACTCATTGGTATGTGGAGGGTTGTTTGGGACGTGGGGTTTTATAATATACTGTCTCTGTCTCGTTAGTTCAGTTTGGAAGTAATAGAATAGACGAGTCTCTTTTACAAAGGATTGAGGCTGTGACAAAGAAACCTGCCCATCATTTCCTCCGCAGAAAAGTTTTCTTTTCTCACAGGTAACTTTAGCTGATAATTATCAGTGCTAGACTTTTTGTGATAATTATGCAATTGTGTTAGAGGTGGAATAGATTAATATTAAATCAGTACTAAGCTTTGAACAATTGCATGATATGAAGGTAATTGCATGTATTTGATTTCAGATATTTTTTAACCTCTTGGAATTAAAAGATTATAAACAAGCTAAGCAAATTGCATTACATTAATAGATACCTGTAGCAAAAGGAACTAAAAATTATTTGTTTTTCTCATTCGTGCTCAATTTATTTATTTTTCATTATTCCCAACTTTTATGTTATGGTTCTAGTTACATGTATATCTGTTGCTACATCTTGCGTCCTTTTTTTCTTTTAATGTGTTAAACCTTTAACAGACAGAGCTCACACAATATTGTAATTCATTTTATTTAGAGATGTTCCCGATATCTTGACTGCCTATGAACAAAATAAGCCATTCTTCTTGTATACTGGACGTGGTCCTTCATCTGAATCAATGCATCTTGGACACCTTATACCTTTCCTTTTTACAAAGTATGAGACACTCACATTAATTGACTTGTGTGTGTGCATGTGCTGGCAATTGATTTGAATTACTTCAGCTTGAGCTAGATGTACTTAAACAGATTTAGGATCAATTTAATTAAAAGTAGTATATTACTATTTTTGATCAGGTCATTGCTTCTATATAACAGCCATTTTTGAGGGCTGTTGCCTCTTGAACTTGTTTATTTGATTAGTGTGTCCCTTGGTCAAAGTCATAATAATAATAATAATAATACTGTACTAAGTAGTGGTTATAACTTACAAAATATCTGAAAGGGTACTACATGTACATGTATGTTTTAGTGAGAAGTATACGTGGAGTCATTAATTACATTAAAAGAAAGCAAAATGATTAGCAAAGCCCTTAAACACTAAAATTAAAAGTATACTTAGATATTGTGCATTATACAGTATTTGTATTGATCTTAATCACAAAAATATCAGAAATTGTTTTAAAAATTGAGAATAATTTGGAGCCAATTAAGCACAGGGTATAAATGGCCATAACTAAAAAAACTGGACATTAATATGTATCAGAAAATAATTTTGGAGCCACTTTTTCTTGCATTACCATAGTTTGTTATAGTTATATTATCATCATGATTACTTTTGTATTAACTTGTTCTTTTAGGTACTTGCAAGATGTGTTTGATGTGCCTCTTGTAATACAAATGACTGATGATGAAAAGTTTATGTGGAAGGATCTTCAATTAGAGGAAGCTCACCGTCTTGCTTATGAGAATGCAAAGGATATCATTGCATGTGGTTTTGATGTCAATAAAACATTTATATTCTCTAACTTAGATTACATGAGGTTAGTGATTTTTGTGCAAATCCACTTCACTAAAATTTTATCAACATCAACCAAATATTAACAAAAATTTTGTAAAATGCAAAAATTATTCCAAAAAAATTTATTGCAAAAATTTGAGCCCACAGAATAAACCAGCTACAGTATACTGGGAATTTCAATGCTTGCCACACATATGTACAAACTTAACTTTCATATTTTATCCTTTTATATAATTATCTTGGTTTCATTTTTAGTTGCTGTCCTGCTTTTTATCGCAATGTTTTACGTATACAGAAGTGTGTGACATGCAATCAGGCAAAGGGTATATTTGGTTTTCAGGATACAGACTGCATAGGTACACTTACTGCTTTATACAAGACCTCTCATGTGCATAGTGCTTACACTCAAAAATTATAAAGACAAAAAAACTTATGTAAAATTAAAAAGCAGGATGTTTCACTAAATGCATATACATGTACAATGTACCTCTAATGTGTCATTGGAATCATTACCTTACGCTTGCACAAGACACATACCTACTTGATGAAATTTGTACAAAGTATTAATGCAGATGCTTCTTCTTATTAGGTAAAATGGCATTTCCAGCTGTGCAGGCAGCACCATCCTTTAGTAGTACATTCCCTGACATCTTTGGAGACAATAAAGACATTAGGTGTCTCATTCCATGTGCCATTGATCAGGTATACATCAGTTTATCATGATATAGTGGTGATGAATTAATAATAGTGATTGGTAGTTCAGTGAAGAAATTGTCAATATACAATCTTGCTTCAATCTGAATATGCTCAATGGCACGTGACACAAAGTTGCCAGTATAAAAATTATTTACATAGACAAATTTGCCAATTACTGTATAGTTCCAAATTTTTTGTCAGTTAAAATTTTTGTTAAATTTGTCAAGTATTTTTGCTTGATGAAATTTTAACCGACGAAATTTTTATTCCACTTGAGTAGTATGCAGATTAATAACTATACAGTATTAAATTCCACAGGATTTTGTCATAGTGTTTAACATTCTGGCTGTCACTTAAAATTTTGAAAAACATATGCACTTCATTAAAAAATTGCTAGGAGAAAATTTTCCATTTTATAATTTTTGCTTGATTCGATCAAAATGATTTATATGAATTTTTACATTGCTCAAAAATAACTAGGAGAAAATTCTCCGTTTTAATAATTTTTCTAGTACATATACATACAATGTATTCTTATTGTGTAGCAAGTTTGAGCTAATTCCAACCTAAATTTTTTTTGAATTTTTGAAATCACTCAAAAATCAGGCTAAAGCTCCTGTACTTTAAAGTCTTTGGCCATATTTTGCCAAAAATAACTAGAAGAAAATTCTTTATTTTTATAATTTTTCTGATGCATGTAAATATTCTTATCTAGCAAGTTTGAGCTGATTCTCATTAAAATTTGAATATTTTGTGAAGTTACCCTAAAAGCCAGGCATGCTTCTTAGCTCACTCGGCATACTTTGTGGGAATCCCTTTTTCTACTGTATCATCAAGTTTTTATATTACTTGTCATGAATTATGATCATATTTAATTTATGGATATGCATTTACTAATGTCTAATCATAATAGGATCCATACTTTCGTATGACAAGAGATGTAGCACCACGTCTTGGCTTTCCGAAACCAGCACTCCTTCACTCAACTTTCTTCCCTGCACTTCAAGGGCCTCAATCAAAGATGTCTGCCAGTGATCCAACCTCGTCTATCTTTCTTACGGACACTCCAAGTCAAATAAAGAATAAGATAAACAAGTATGCCTTTTCTGGAGGACGTGACACAAAAGAAGAGCATGAGAAGTATGGTGGTAACACTGAGGTTGATGTCTCGTATCAATATCTGACCTTTTTCATGGAGGATGATGAGCGTCTAGCTGAAATAAAACAAGTGAGATTAGAGGGAACAGCACAGTACTGAAAGTACTGATCATTGCCACAGTATCTACATGTAGATTTAGTATGCTAGTCGTGTTTGTCCTGTTATAGTATAGTATAATTTTTTAATAGCTATAGTAATATCAAAAGATTTCTGTAACAGTAGTACCATCTTTGTGTAGTATGATATAATGGTGTTTGGGCTAATAATTATTAATTCTGAGTCGTGAAAATACATTTGTTCATGATTCATTCACCATGTATGAGTATAATAATTTTAAAATTATTT
>NW_003546426.1:63654-66743 GCF_000090795.2 Amphimedon queenslandica | reverse complement strand
TTGATATATTACTAGGAGTTGAACACAATGGGGCTGACAAAGAGTTCCTTGACCTGCAAAGATGGCACATGCCACGAGCTCACAGGCAGTTTCTTTTCTGGTTCGAGAGCTTACCATCACTTCGTGAATATGTCATTAAAAACAAGACTAATCCTGAACTTGTCTCATCTTACAATGAGTGTGTGAATGAACTGGCAAAATTCAGGACAAGTCATATAGTACTAGTGACACGATTCATTGTCAATCCATCGAAACTAGTCCACAGTGAGAGTAAGGAAGAAGGGAGTCTAGCAACAAGAGGTACTGGTGGCTCTGATTTTATGTCATTTTTGAAAAATGTGCGCGATAATACTCAGAATTGTGTCATACCACTCTAATTCATTTGAATGAAGTTATTGTTTATTGTTGTGACCTTTCATTCTATGTGTAATATTATTTTATTGATGGATGCCATCATGTCATGACAGTAATTTAAGGAGTTACTTTTGTGGAGTCATTAATTACGTTAAAAGAAAGCAAAATGATTAGAAAAGCCCTTAAACACTAAAATTAAAAGTATACTTAGATATTGTGCATTATACAGTATTTGTATTGATCTTATATCACAAAATTATCAGAAATTGTTTTAAAAATTGAGAATAATTTGGAGCCAATTAAGCACAGAGCATAAATGGCCATAACTAAAAAAACTGGACATTAATATGTATCAGAAAATAATTTTGGAGCCACTTTTTCTTGCATAACCATAACTTGTTACAGTTATATTGTCATCATGATTACTTTTGTATTAACTTGTTCTTCTAGGTACTTGCAAGATGTGTTTGATGTGCCTCTTGTAATACAAATGACTGATGATGAAAAGTTTATGTGGAAGGATCTTCAATTAGAGGAAGCTCACCGTCTTGCTTATGAGAATGCAAAGGATATCATTGCATGTGGTTTTGATGTCAATAAAACATTTATATTCTCTAACTTAGATTACATGAGGTTAGTGATTTTTGTGTAAAACCACTTCACTAAAATTTTATCAACATCAACCAAATATTAACAAAAATTTTTTTAAATGCAAAAATTATTCCAACAAAAATTTATTGCAAAAATTTGAGCCCACAGAATAAACCAGCTGCAGTATAAATGCTTGCCACACATATGTACAAAATTTAATTTTATTTCATGTAATTATCTTGGTTTCATTTTTAGTTGCTGTCCTGCTTTTTATCGCAATGTTTTACGTATACAGAAGTGTGTGACATGCAATCAGGCAAAGGGTATATTTGGTTTTCAGGATACAGACTGCATAGGTACACTTACTGCTTTATACAAGACCTCTCATGTGCATAGTGCTTACACTCAAAAATTATTAAGACAAAAAAACTTATGTAAAATTAAAAAGCAGGATGTTTCACTAAATGCATATACATGTACAATGTACCTCTAATGTGTCATTGGAATCATTACCTTACGCTTGCACAAGACACATACCTACTTGATGAAATTTGTACATAGTATTAATGCAGATGCTTCTTCTTATTAGGTAAAATGGCATTTCCAGCTGTGCAGGCAGCACCATCCTTTAGTAGTACATTCCCTGACATTTTTGGAGACAATAAAGACATTAGGTGTCTCATTCCATGTGCCATTGATCAGGTATACATCAGTTTATTACTGTACATGATGATAATATTGGCGATGAATTAATAATACCGTATAGCTCCAAATTTTCTTCAGTCAAAAATTTCGTCAAAATCTTAATTTCTTGTTTAATTAATTTTCGTCAATAAAATTTTTGTTATTAATTCGCTTACTACCCCCATGTGGAACAAAAATTTCTTCAGTTAAAAATTTTTCAAGCAAGAATACCTGATGAATTTGACGAAAATTTGGAGCTATATGGTAGTGATTGGTAGTTCAGTGAAGAAATTGTCAATATACAATCTTGCTTCAATCTGAATATGCTCAATGGCATGTGACACAAAGTTGCCAGTATAGAAAATTGTTCCATAGACAAATTTGCCAATTACTGTATACATGTACGTGTAGCTCCAAATTTTAATCAGTTAAAATTTTTGTAAAATTTGTCAAGTATTTTTGCTTGATGAAATTATTGTTTCACTTGAGTAGTATGCAGATTAATAACTATACAGTATTAAATTTGCCGAGAAATAATCTTATACTTGGGGTTTTCCACAGGATTTTGGCATAGTGTTTAACATTCTGTCACTGGCTGTCACTTAAAATTTTGAAAAACTCACTATATATGCACTTCATTAAAAAATTGCTAGGAGAAAATTTTCCATTTTATAATTTTGCTTGATCAAATCAAAATGATTTATATGAATTTTTACGTTGCTCAAAAATAACTAGAAGAAAATTCTCCGTTTTAATAATTTTTCTAGTAAATATACATATTCTTATTTTGTGTAGCAAGTTTGAGCTAATTCCAACCTAATTTTTTTTTTAATTTTTTAAAATCACTCAAAAATCAGGCAAAAATTCCTGTACTTTAAAGTCTTTGGCCAAATTTTGCCAAAAATAATTAGAAGAGAATTCTCTATTTTTATAATTTTTCTGATGCATGTAGCAAGTTTGAGCTGATCCCAATCAAAATTTGAATATTTTTGTAAAGTTACCCTAAAAGCCAGGCATGCTTCTTAGCTCACTCGGCATACTTTGTGGGAATCCCTTTTCTACTGTATCATCAAGTTTTTATATTACTTGTCATGAATTATGATCATATTTAATTTATGGATATGCATTTACTAATGTCTAATCATAATAGGATCCATACTTTCGTATGACAAGAGATGTAGCACCACGTCTTGGCTTTCCGAAACCAGCACTCCTTCACTCAACGTTCTTCCCTGCACTTCAAGGGCCTCAATCAAAGATGTCTGCCAGTGATCCAACCTCATCTATCTTTCTTACGGACACTCCAAGTCAAATAAAGAATAAGATAAACAAGTATGCCTTTTCTGGAGGACGTGGCACAAAAGAAGAGCATGAGAAGTATGGCGGTAGCACTGAGGTTGATGTCTCATATCAATATTTAACCTTTTTCATGGAGGATGATGAGTGTCTAGCTGAAATAA
>NW_003546426.1:39837-63298 GCF_000090795.2 Amphimedon queenslandica | reverse complement strand
TAGGAGTTGAACACAGTGGGACTGACAAGGAGTTCCTTGATCTGCAAAGGTGGCACATGCCACGAGCTCACAGGCAGTTTCTTCTCTGGTTTGAGAGCTTACCATCACTTCGTGAATATGTCATTAAACACAAGACTAATCTTGAACTTGTCTCATCTTACAATGAGTGTGTGAATGAACTGACAAAGTTCAGGACAAGTCATATAGTACTAGTGACACGATTCATTGTCAATCCATCGAAACTGGTCCACAGTGAGAGTAAGGGAGAAGGGAGTCTAGCAACAAGAGGTACTGGTGGCTCTGATTTTATGTTATTTTTGAAAAATGTGCGCGATAATACTCAGAATTGTGTCATACCACTTTAATGAAGTTATTATTTATTGTTAAGACCTTTCATTCTATGTGTAATATTCAATGTGTAATAATTTAAGAAGTTATCATTATAAAGAGTGCATGTACATGTACATATACACTGGAATATGTGTAATTAGATTCAAGGTGTGCTAAACACAAGCTTTATTAGAATCAAAAGTTTCCGTTTATATGTGAAAACAGAGTAGTGTAAACATATCCTCAGATATAGTATTCTCACACCTGGATGTGTTCCCACTGTCATTTACACCTTTTGTAAAAATGAGGTCCACCTAATTGCAAACGTACCATTTTGCCAGTGGCAATTCTTCCCATGAGAAACACAATAGTGAGACAATTTTATGTATAACATACCAAAACTTTGTCACAAACCTCTGGCTACAATAATAATAATAATAATAATAATTAAAAATTACCTAAAACCAGCAAACATGAAAAGCATTATACAACAAAAAGAAGTGAAATGTTCTGATAATAATAAGAACAATTCTAAATAAAGCACTACCCACTCTACAATTAAAAGACGAAACTGGAAAATACAGAAAGTCATTATGTCTTCACAGCCACACCCAGCTTTTCCAAAACTTTTTTGCCTTTCTCTTGATATTCTTCCCTTGACATCCAGAATGTGTCTTTATCTTTCATTATGTCAGCCAAAACAGCTCCACCTAAGAACACCATGTGCTTACGTCTGGGAGGGTCCTCAATACGGATTTTAAATTTCTACAAATTAGAAATATTATAGTATAAGTACACATAAATATAATAATAATACAATACAAGTACATTATAATTATTAATAAATAGAAGGCAACACACACTAAATTACTGACACATTAACTAACCAAACTACAAATTACATACATGTACAAGTAGAAACTGATTACAATGAAGGCAGTGAAGCATATAAGAAACTTCTCCCATCCACTAGCTAAGAGTTACATGTAGCATTAATCAAAGATAGCCAAAAGGTCTCTCCTTTGCATTCTCCAATCTCCAGCAGCTAGGCACTCTTCACTGTTTTGTGTCAAAAACTTCTTAATTCACACCACATGAAGAAAACAATAATTGTGCTGATTTAACATCATTAATTAATACATTAGCGCACACCACAAGTACTAAAGAGATCTATACTAAAAATCTATCATAAACAATGCTCAGCTATCACTGATAGTCACTTGATATGATTATTATGAATAACTCACATTACACATTAAGCACAAACTTTAAATAATAAAAAGCACAGTTGGGGGCATTCAGTCGTCAAAGACACCATTTTAAAACTTACAGAAAGTTTTGAAGTGTCTCCTTTCAAAACTCGAGCCAGATAAAGCTGCTTGATTTCCCTTTCCAATCGAGATGGGAGGCCAGGGTACATAGTAGAACCACCGCTAAGAACGATGTGCTTATAAAAATCAGCCCTAGTATCAATATCTGCTGCTTGTATTGTGTTAAAAAGAAGCTCGGCAACACCAACCCCTTCAATGTTGATAAGATGAGGTTGGAACAAAACCTCTGGAGCTTCGAATCTCTCACCACCTAATTTAACAACACGACCATCAGGCAGCTGAAAGAGAGGAGAGAAAAAGAAAAACAAGATTATGCATGATTGCATGTTGCAATAGAGGAGAGAAAAAAAAATACCACATACTGTGTAGCTTTCAACAAGAACAGTTGTCTCTGTGGCTAATTTCTGCTCTTGTTCAACATTATAACTAAAAATACACACAATGTACACTTGATGATAATAATGATAACTAAGGATACACTTACCCAACGTAACAGAGCTTCTCTTTCATCATACGTATTGTCTCAAAGTCTGCAGAGTGATTAAAAGCATAGCCACGTAGAAGGAGGAGCTTAATAAGATAGCGAGTGATGTCCCTCCCGGCCACGTCAAGTCGACGGGTCAAATGAGGCAAAGCGAACCCGTCATATACTGGGCATATGTGAGTGACACCATCTCCACTGTCAATGACAATACCAGTCAATAAACCTGCAAAGAGGCCATACTCTCAAACATCAATTTACAAATGATTAGCTTTCAGAATGAACCACACCCACTACAACCATAAAAGGACATACACATTACCTTGAGCATACAGAGTCAATACTGCTTGGATGGCAATATAAACGCCAGCAAAATTATACTCCTCAAACATAACCTCAATCATCTTCTCTCTGTTCTTGGTTGGGTTCATTGGGGGCTCAGTTAATAAGACCTGCCATCAAATAATAACACATAAATTACATGTACATGTACATATTGTGAATATATGATTGATACACATACCTTACAGTCCTTGGTATCTACTTTAAGCTTCTCGTGAAAGGTGTAATTCCAAACGTGCTTCATGTCGTCCCAATTCCTGACTATCCCATTCTCCATTGGGTAATTCACCTCCAGCATTGATCGTAACTGACTTGCTTCATCTCCTACCATTAAATCCTGCCACACAATAAGACTAAATACAATATATTCATTTTGGTATCATACCTTGACTTCTATATTTCCCACTTTAGCTGTAGAGCGGATGATTGGTTTACCAACCAGGGACGGGAATATGTGGGAAGGGAAGTTACTGCCGGCATAGCCACACTTGACAAACTGTAACGGGGCAATCATCAGTACGCATACATTCACTTATAGTTTATCTTACCCCAGTACCATTGTCACACACAATGACTTTGTGACCAGCAGCGTCAACCATCTTGAAGAGAAAAACAAGTACAAGAACTGTCAAGAAGTCCTAAACACTTTACTCTCCCTAAAAGGCACAACCTTCTTATGGGTTGGTGGTCCTACTGCGCATGCGCAGAACTTATGAATATCATTAGACACGTGGTAACAATGGAGGTAAAGAGTAGAGGGATTGAATGTGAACTGGGTATCATTACTAGAGCTGATGGATCTGCTCAAGTAAAGCAAGGGAACACAATTGGTGAGGGACTTATTTTATGTAGTATTTTGATTTTCTTTAGTGACGTGCGGTGTGTACGGCCCTGTCGAAGCGAAATCAGCTCGAGAGAAGGTAGACAAAGCTGTTGTCGAAGTGATTGTAAAAAGTGAAACTGGTCTGCCCGGCCCATATGAAAAGGAACTGGAATTATTGATGTCCTCTTGCTGTGAGACAATGATACTCACTCATTTACACCCTCATACTGCCATTAGTGTCAGCATTCAGATACAGAGTGACAATGGCTCTGTAAGTAATCAATAATTTGTCAAATTGCATTTGATCGATAATAATACAAAAAACCATATGTTATTCTTTTCTAGGTTATTGTTTGTATGGTTCATGCTTTATGCTGCTCGCTTCTTGACGCTTGTCTTCCACTGAAGACTACATTCTCTGCTATTAAATGTGCTTTTCTTTCTGATGGTAGCATGTTAACTGATCCCACTACACAACAGGAAGAGACTGCAACTTCACAGCTAACATACATCATTGATAGGAAAGGGAAACTGGTGGCATCACATGCAACAGGATCATTTGATACAGAAGAGGTATGATTTTGTTAGTCTTAATTTTCAAAATGGGCGAGAGAGCAAATTTCTAATGACCCTAAACTTTTGAAGGAGGGTTTGTTGTTAGAACTGACTGTGTATAAATGAGATGAACAAAAATATGAGCGTATGATATACAATGAGAGCACATGATTTTACTCTTTTGGGCACTTATTGCTTCATGAATGATTTTTACTTAAGAAAACAGTACTATATTATCAGTTATATGTTGTGTCTTATTTTTACGTAGTACATAAAAGGTCTATCAGTAGCATCAAGTACTGCCGTTCATAGAACAGACTTCTATCGTGAAACTATTTCTCGTAAAATGTCTCGAATAAAACAATAATTAAAATCACGCATTATTATAAATTGGAAAATATTGATTGAAAATTATTCTCATTCAGTTGCAGGGTATTGCCTGATATTCCTGTCTTCTGCGATTAGATCTTGCTTTCCAAAAACATACAACAGCTGCCAATAGTACAATAAAAGCTACCACAACTATTAGAAATTATTATAAAGTGCTGTTTGAGATAAAAAATAAACTCACATAGAAAAGCATACCCTCCGTACATTACATCAGTAGCAACAGTGATCTGATGAAGTCCATTCTTCATTAGGTAACTTTTGAAATCATCAGTTAATTCAGCATGCTAATAACACAATGGAATTTATTTATTAAAAATTACCAATACCTCATTAATATACAGGACAGGATAATATATGGTCCCATTGATGTTCTTGAGTTCCCTGTTACATAAAAGCATGCTAAATAATGGTTAATATTTAGTGTCATATTACTTGAATTCATCTGTCCTATTGACTTGTACATTAAGTTGGAGTATTCTTTGAAATTGAATATTAATGCCAATAGTCTAAATAATAACAAAATAATAAACAATCAGTGTTAGTGTTCAACTATGTGACTTGGAAGTTAGAACATTAACTAAACAACTGTTTTAAAATGCCTCAAACTTTCTGAGGCACAAAGCTAAAACTACAGCTAATAATACCGGTATTGGAACAGTACATACTGATGACAATCTTAGGTATAAAACTATAATTACATTAATTTTACTTACAGGATGAACATTAATGAAAGTGTCATGCATCTCTCTATGAGGCACTAGCATTCCATCCACTTGATCTCTTGTCTGTTCAGGTTCACAATCCAAGAAGCGTGCTTTAGATCCAAACACAGGTACACTTGGTGTCTGTGTCATAATTACAATTACATCATCAAAAAATCACAATATGCATACTTGTATAACTCCAAGGTAAATGAGACCATCCGGACACCATGACCCCCAGCGAGCATTATCTTCATTCTTAAATGCACTATCAAATACTTCCATTGGAAGGGCATAACGAAAAGCAGGTAGTCCTTTAATATCAATAGACCCGTTATACTCAAGTGGAAAGGAACGCACAGTATCATCAACAAATGCAAAAAGTGAATCCCCTTCTTTAAGACCAGGACGAAACACAAGACCCTCAGTACCATTAATCTTATTAGCTGTATCTCCTGGCCATATTCCTAAGTTTGTCAGATTGTTCCATTGAATAAACTGACCCAGTTTACTGATATCATCATGACCAGTGTATATCTTGCTAGGAAGAGAATCGTCAGCTGAATTATTCTTCTGCAGAGATACATAATCAGTTGGAAGATTCAATCCTAATCTCCGAAGGTCATTACTAGAATGCAGCCATTGTATTAGTGGATCGGTATAGTTGAATACAAGCGCACTTGCCGGTTGACAGACATACAGTTTAGCTCCTCTAATTATTATCTCAGCTTTCAGTAACATTTTACCAAGGAAACGTAATGCTTTATTCTCTAATCCTAACACTTGAGTGATTGCTCCCTACAATAAAGAGTATAAGAGTCATACAAACTAGGAATAAACAGGAATTGGTACGTGTATTAGGATCACATGATCATGTATAAACAACTTTAAACTATCCACATGTGACTAATGTGTAAAATATAACGTCCCCAAATTTCAGCACAGCATGAATGAGATCCCAAAATAAAAATATTGATGTTGTGGGTTTGAACTGGTTTCAATTAATATTGGAGTTATATACATGTAGCACATACATTTACAGGATCAAGATTTCTCACAACGCATGCTTTGGAGCAGCTTTGAACAGAATCACTACAGCAGTTATAACAAGTTCATCCCACAGGATTTTGGCATGCATGTACATGTACTTATACTTATATTGTTTAGAAATTTTGAGCAGATTTCAATCAACTTGCCAAATGACCCTGTATATACATGTAGTACAAATGTACATTTGGCCGAATTTCATCAAAAATGGCTATAAAAAATCTCCTTTTCGGATACACATACATGCTCTTACGTTGTATATCAAGTTTCCATTTCACTTTAAGTCGTTGGCCAAATTTTGCCAAAAATGACTAAGAGACATTTTTATTATATATCTTCGTTTGTTGTGTAGAAAATTTGAACTAATTCCAATCAAAATTGGATTTTTATGAATTTAAAGCTTTCCAAATGTCATGTCAGCTCATGAAGCTCATGCTGTTTAGCTCACACTTTGTAGGAAACCCTGTGGTCAGACATGATAAATTGTTTATTGTGTTATAATAATAAAAATTAATTTATATCATTAAATTTTAAAAATTATGTTGTTCATACAAAATGGTGAATTCAGTCAGACAATAATTGAACGAAATGGTCAGAAAATCTCTGATGTCCCACTCAGGCTCTGCTTATCATGCTTAGAACTATGAACTGATTTCAATCAATATTCAAGCATGCTTTTTAGCTCACTTAGCATTATGGGAAACCCTACAATCCCATATAGTAACACACAACCACACAACCACACTGTACTATACTGGCAAAATAAAATCCATTACTGCCAAAGGTGTTTGGATATACACTGTATTACAATAATTCAATTTTAGGCATTTTATTATTGATTTTACAATTTACATTAGTCCATGTGTATTTGCTAAGTTTAGCAATTCAATAAAGTGAAACTGATGCTTACCACTAATGGTATGTTGATAGTACATATAGTATCAGTCTCTGACGTATTGTTCTGTGACGTAGAAGAAGAGAAGTGGAAGGTTTTTCTTTGAGTGTATTGAAGGACATTATCTCCATCGAGAAGATCTGATGTATTGAAATACTTGATCCTATACTCCCTGTGGAATAACAAAAAGGGAGATTATATCACTGTGTACAATGTATATACTATTATTCATTAAGTAGCTGTGAGGAAGCTACATGTAGTACAATTAAACCTCTCTAAGATGTGGACACCTGTGGGCCAGCCATTACTTAATTTGCACACATGTAGATGTGTTGGGGACAGTAAATCTCATCTGTTATACAAAACAGAGAGGTCCTACTAGACAGAGGTTCTTTTCTACACTACCTAATGCCGGGACAACAGCATCTGTACGTTATGGAGAGGTGTCACTTAATTGAGGGTTCATTTTGGTTTGAATATGAAACTGTAAAACTGACCCTTATACTAATCAACAAGTCAGTTGAAACTTGACTAGTTATAAAGCAGCAGCTGTGATGCATAAATATCAGCCACTCTAATTTAAAATAATATAAAAAGGAGTGCTGATACTAACCTGTAGCTGTAAGGTCCTACCTCGTTGACAATTGGTCTTGCTCCCTGGCTGAACTCCACAGGGTTAGTCAAGTTAAAAAAGTAGACATCTTTATAAACGGGTAGACTAGGATCCTTTAACTGCTCATAGGAGGAATGACCGGGTAGGATTGTCAGTTTCTATAATAATTTACACCAAGTGATGTCTGGAAAACAGAATAACAAGGCTCACTTCATTCACCATATGATCCAAAAGAGACGGAAATTCGATGATTAAAGCAATAGCAAGAGAAAGAAGTATGAGAGAGACTACTGTGCAACCTGATCCACAGACACAACAGCATATTCGACGACTTTTTAACATCTTCACCTTGACTAGTTGACTAGCTAGTAGCTAGCTAGCTACGTGTGATATGGGTGTGGCTTAGACACGCCTACTCACATCACAGATCGATTAGAGTTTACTTTTATACTTGTAGAGCAAAAGTCCTATACTCTACTACATGTACTATCTATGTATTTTATAATTATTTATAAAATGATCTACTTGATCAATGATAGTATAATAACTAGAAGAATGTAAAACATTAAGGGTATTATAGTCCAGACGACCTCCCATACTGTCATTGGGTGTCAAATAACCAACCCACCCAATTAAGAGTTTAGATGAAGTATAATATAATTATGATCTTGGCACCAACGACTTTACCATTTAAACCTGAGGTATTGTCTACATGAATAGTTGCTTCTGCTATAAGTCAGAAACCTGTCAGTTTTGCCCTAAGAATATCAAGTAAAGTACGTAAATTGTAAACCAAAAGTGGTTTATTATTTTATGAAATTATTTAGGTGTTAATCCACTTATGATTACACTGCTACACTTACTAGATATATCACTAGGTCTTCTATTAAGAGTGTTAGTCTCTTGAATTACTATTTTATATGATATGAGTGTATGATAATTAGAGACACTTTATATACCTTTGCTAAGTAGTCTCCGTCCTACTATTTGAAATTCAGTATTATTATTCTCATTGCCAAATGTACGGATCTTTCTTGCCAGCTCTGCTTTAGTTACCAAATGACCCTGACGTTTTTCTTTTGTCATCCAATTAGTGAGTATGCACATCACATTCAGCCAATTTGGGGAAACCCAATCCCTCACCCAATCCTCCTCTAAGCTATATTTTAAGAACTTCCTTGAGAATGAAATCAATGTCTCCTTGCTGCAAGTTTCAAGACCACTTGATATGAAGGAGATATCTTCAGGAGTAATGTCTATGAAGAAGTCAAAATTACAATTAAAATGAATCATGCTCTGTGTGTGTGTGTGTGTGTGTGTGTGTGTGTGTGTGTGTGTGTGTGTGTGTGTGTGTGTGTGTGTGTGTGTGTGTGTGTGTGTGTGATAGTACAAACCAGTTTTAAATTTGAATTCTTCCTGTATTGGAGCCTATAAGCAACAAAAAGATAAAAGTTTTGACAACATCATAAGAATAATTTAACCTGTTTCAGTGCTTCTGCCCAAATTTGAAGGTCTTCATTTTTCTGACATTTTTCACATAGGTCATTAGGCAGATCTAGCAGGTGATAATCATTTTTGCACTTAGTGGCAAAGGCATAAGCAAAGGTCCCATTATTTGCTGCTTTTTGTGCAAGTTGTTGAAAGGCTCGTAAGACTAAAATAACATAGTCCAAGCGTGAGCTGTGATTTGCTGCTTCAACTTTGACTTCAATCTCATCTCCTCTGTAAATAATTGTTACGAAGCCATTGCTGTTACTACCATTAATAAGTTTTATGATTGTCACATTTTCATATTCAGAGGACTGAAGCTGTGCATCATTACCATATAAGTTAAGCATGCATTCAGTGAAAGAAACTTCATAGTTCACTACAGTTGGACATTGAATATTTAGCAGGACTTTGACTGCTGCCTTGTCAGGTAACAGTTGCTGCTTTAATTTCCGAGCACAAGGCATGTAGTAGTACTCATCATGGTCAGTTGGTATAGTAGCTGCTATACCAACTTGCACGAAAACTGTCATAAACGACTTTCCTTCTGCCGCCCCAAACAGTTTTGTGGCTGTTTCACTTGTGATGATTCCATCTTTTTTATAGCTAGAACCTTGCTCATCTGGACTACTGATGATATCAAATGCCTTATTAACCTTAGATAAGAATTCATCTGGCTTGATGATAACTATTTTTTTGCTGCTTTGACATTTGAGACTGATATCAAAGATGCTCCCAAATGATGTGAAAAATCCACAAAAATCTTCAAAATCCTCCTCAATCCCACACTCTTTTGCAATCTCATGTAGTTCTTCTTTATTCATGAAAATATTCTCCCTGTGTTCTAGAGCACCACGTAGGAAGAGCCATGATATAGGAACATCAGCTTCATCAGTCTGAGAAAGACTACGTTTTACATACGACTGCAAACTGTCCCTTTTATTGCCACTTTGTATGTCAATAACACTTTCCTCCATCAAATCAGATACTTTTAGTTGTCTGGCAATGTGGCTTAGGTCTTCTTCTAAATTGGAAATTATCACATCTTTAGCTGCTTGAAGAAAAAGATTTGGATCCTCTTCAACAGGTGATGTGTTTTTCTCTGAAATACTTTCTTCAACTTGTTGGGTGCCAGTAGTATACAGTGGGGATAATGTACACTTGGGGGGCGCTTGTACTATTGGGTCGACTGTACTGTCAGTGTTATTTGAAAAAGGAGGGATAATGGTCTCATTCTGCTGGTTGCTGGTAGGACTCTCTGTTTTTTGAGGGGAATCAGATCTTTTTTTATCGCTACGTTCATGACTGCCACATGAAAAGAACAACTTGCATGGCTTCCTCCTCTTTCCAATGGGACCAACTGAATTGTTACAGATCATAGTAGAGCGGAGAAGGTAATCTAATTCAAGATTCCATGGTCTTATTGGGTTATCTTTAGCTGCTGGTGATTCCAATGGTTGTGCTGCTTCTGATGATTCTGTTGTATCTACGACTGCGAGCTGCTTTAACATGCCTGGGCCAGCAAAAAGCCAAAGACGACTGTTGGTTAAAAACCCACTGAAATATCTCAAAAAGTGAAAAGCGTTAGAATGAACAGATAAATCCCAAATTTTGATTAAAGAGACCCCCTTTGTTAAGTGCTTCATTACCTTTTCTTTGCTTGACTTATTTTCCTTTAAATGTGTCCTTAGGCAGTTCATATGCTTTTTAAGCAATTCATGTTCATAAACTCTAGATTTAAGCAGATCATCAATGAGACTGTCGGCAAACAACGAATAAGATTGAAAACCATAATTATAAAGCTTCAAGCCTGTGTCTACATCAGCCAAGTAGTATTTCTTTGATGCTAGAATGTGGTAAGGAGAAAAACCATCTGCAATAGGTGTTTCTAGCATCTGTTGCATGGCTTCTTTTCGACCCCCTGCACCATCCATGTCTCCCAAACAGAGTAAAACTGGCTGTAATTTCACTTTTTCTTGTTTCATGAAATCAGGAAATGTATTTTGAAGGCTACCCATCTCAGTCCTTGATATATTGTTTTCTATGTGATGAAATAATTTAGATATGATATTATAGATATACATAAGTAGCAACATTATAATAATATTTGTTTCTGTAAAATAGTATATTTACTAAATAATATAACACCCCCCTCCAAAATAGGACCTATCAATTACCATGTGGTGAGTTTTTAAAGGGACACCATTGGCACATTGACCTTGCCAAAACAAAAGAAACAAAGCTGTTTGTTTATGTGACTAAATTTTGAAATATTGTTCTTGCTTTTGGTGCCTTGCACTATTTTTAAAACAACAGAAATTAACTTTTTCTAGCCCATAGAATATTTCTGTGAGCCTTTCTAATTTCTAAACCACAAAACCTCAAAGTGATAGTTGCAATTTAATTAGCAACATACTGTACAAGATGAGTTATTGATGGGAGAAATATTTGGCAAATTTGCCTTTGGAAAGAAATTGGCGGATTTTATATTGGCAATTTTGTGCCATGTTCCATTGAGCATGCTCAGATTGAAACAAAATGGCGGATTTTATATTGGCGATTTCTTCATAAAACTGCTAATCACCAATATTAATTCCCATCCAATAAATCATCTTGTACAGTACATAGTCCTTGCCTACGCTACTCATGGTGGGGCCAATAATTTTTCCAAATGACCTATATTCAGGATTATTCAGCCATCTTACACCGTATTAAATTGATTTTAGTGCAATTTTATTCTGCAAAGCTTCAACAACTTGTGAAGCCCACTATTCTTGAAAAAAAACAGTTACACAACATGAAGAGGGGGAGGGTTGAAGGAGGCAAGGGGCAGGATTGGGGCATAAGGTTAGTTGAGGTAGTACTAAGTTTTTTCATGAACTATATAGTATAATAGTACCTTGTGGTCCTATGGTAAAAGTGCTGTTGTCTCCTAGGACCCTCAAATTAAGTGGCTTGTCTTCAGATAGTACCCCTTCACTAGGGGCTGAGTGTTGCTGCTCCTCTTGTGATTCATTGTAGTCAAAACCTGCTTCCTAGATAATGAGAAAAACCTTGAAACATCCTACCTAGAAGCTTACTTGACTAGGAAATTGACCAGCTGTAGCCATGTATCTTGAGATAGTATCTTCTTTTTAGCTCGTTTTTAGTGTCAAGTACTGTTTTAGTCTGTTTACATAGACCAAGGTGGAGTCAACTAGCATAACTATAATAAAGATAATTCTAGATAACTATGAAATGAGCATGAGAAACATTAGTCAGTAGATCATAAAGTAAATCTACATAACAATACATGCACTTTTTATTTCACAAAATTCAAATTTAACCATTCACAATATTTCATATTTTACAACATCAACCAAATTGACCAATCATTAATCTAGGAGTCAATTTACAATGTACAAGCTAAAACAGCTTTCAATTAAATAACAAAAAGAAATACAAAAGTCCTGATACTATGAACCATTGCTGATTATTGCTTTTATCACTAAGTTTAGTTCATTTAATCATTTTTATTAGCATTGAATTATAAAAATATAATAGGCACTAGGCACTACGAAAAAATGCAAGCAAAAGATGAATATAAATTAATTTAAACAATTTTGAATGTAATACTAGAAGCATTTGGCAGAAAAATGCTAAATACCACTACCCTAAAATAATATACAGTCAAACCTGTCTATTCAGGACACTTATTTCAGAGGTTCATTTATATTGTATTGGGACTGATACTACCTGTCCTGATTATAAAGGTGTCCTTATTTAGGCTGTCCACAATAGCAGGTTTGACCGTTACATGTACATGTACATATGTACATACATGTACATACGTACCTGCCCATGTCTCTTCCCTTTGCTGATGGTCTTGCAGAATAATAATAATCTTTGTAATTGTCCATCCACACTTCAGCAGCACATTTTGTATTTCTATTAATAAAGGAATAGAAAGAGTCATATTAATATTAATACATTACACATTAAAATTCCTACTAACTCACATAAATCATTGCATTGCATCCTGGAAACATGAATGATTTTTCCTAAATACATGTCTAACTTTATGATCTCTCATTGTATGCACCAGGATGAAGCTTAGCAGTGCACAATCCCTATATTTTATGCTAATTAATTGTTGCATTAAAAATTTTAATGTCTTTTGCTGATTTTTCCACTGATTGTAGTCTGGTGTCACTTCAGATGCAGTGTTAACGTTATTTTCTAATTAAAGCAATATGTGACTCTTTGAGCAACATGATTCTCAACAAAGATGAGTTTTTAAAACAGAAAATGAAATGACAGCACCTAAATGCACAATTTGTGTACATTACATAGATCTACTTCATTTATAACAAATTTTAATGGGAAGCATTTTTATCACAATGATAAAGTATAAAATCAGTTCCAGAGCCTGAATTAACAGTTAAACATTGGACATTTTTGAATCATTTTCCTTAATTGTCTGACCAAATTTTGTCTTGCTTAACCATTTTGTCTAAACTTAAAATAATGACATAAACTATAACTATTATTAAAAGTAATTTACATAATAATGAATTAACTAGTGAGCTAAACAGCATGCTTCATAGCTACAATAATGGCATTTGAAGTACAACTTTACATGGCATTACATGTCATTTGGAACAACTTTAAAAATTATACATAAAAAATCTGATCAGAATCTGTACACATCATTAAGACATATATCTATAGGTATCAGAAAAAATTATATAACGAGGAATTTTCTCCTAGCCATATTTGACGAAATTTAGCCAAAATCCCTGTACTATAATATAAGGTGTTTATCCTGATTTTTGATATTACACTGTTACTGTTATAATATTGTATTGTAATACAATACTATAGGCAGAGAAACTTTAATGAAATTTCACAGCTTTTACAGCTAGCATAAACTGTAGTAATGCACATTATTTTGTAGATGACACAACCAGGTCATGTGTGCAAAAAAGGAAATATACAAAATAAAGAAGTAGCAATTCAGCATTAGTTAAAATAACAATCACTATTATAATTAATTACTGTAGTCCAGTTACAAGTAGTTGGCTCAGTTCCTCTGCAATGTCCCTTCTTTCTATCTTTCTTAATGCTGATATCAAAGCGTCACACGTTGCAGTCTTTGTCCCTATCCAATGGTAAATCATATCCTTACGACAAACTTGTACTTGGTCCCGACAGTTATACTTAATTTCGTTCAACTTGAATCTTTCTATTCCTAGATAGACTCCTAAAAACTCCCATTCAAAAACTATCTCTTTGATAGCTTCCAGAATTGTGGGGACATGGCTCTCATCTGCATAATAATAGGAATACAGTAGCTTAATTGCATTGTAATAGAGAAAATTTACATGTATGCCCCAGTATTTACAATACAGCTACTTTTAGCCAGAAATTATGAAATGACAATATATGATCTCTCTAGTATATTGGCTACAATGCATATACACAAAAAATACTTACCTAATATTTTATCAGCTGGTAATGGATTAGTCTCAACATGTGCAACCAAATCAGATGGTCCTAGACAATAAGAGATATGTCAGTGTTAGTATAAATAATTATGTATACTTACTAATCAACCAACAGCTTTGCCTGTCATTAGTCAGAGCAATAGTTTGAAGACTTGTCTCAATGCTGCAACCAATTGCCGGTGGACTCACCTTGTAGGAGATAGTAATAGGATGAGGAACCTTATCATTAGTATCTATAATATGTTTACGATTACAATGAACAAGAGCAGATATTTTTAGTATCTTCTCATCATAGCCTAGTATCACAGAGCTGGTTTTAAGACCCTCCAGAATGACCTTACGAAGGATATAGCAATGCTGAGAAGGGCCAGTGAAATAAACATCAATTGATTTATATTCTTCATACAGGAATACTGATCCAAAGAGATCCTCTGAGTAGAGCTTCACAGCATGTCGAAGCTGCTTGGGAAAATCAGGAGATCGACTATCGATGAAGAAGCAAGGCTCTTCTTGTCTACTTAATAAAGACACTATTAATGCTGGGAATAAACCCTAAAATAAGGGAGAGTTAACAGTATACATAAGCATTGTTTGTGACTTACTTGTAGGACCAGTTTACTATTGAATGTTATGACAAGTGGAACAGCTGTAGTAGTGATTCTCTTCTGACTATGGGAAACAGGTAAAAGTATGGGAATAAAGAATTGAGGTGACCGGACATTAGCTGCTCTGATTGGTGAGATGACTCGCAAGAGTTGCAGCAACAACAGAAGATCCATTTTTGTAAAAAGGTTAGGAATGAAAGTTAACCCAAGATTATTGAGCAATGATTCATCGAAAATCCCATCCCTCTTAAGAGACTGTATAGCACCTTTAGACAAACTGACTCCTTTTGGCAATATCTCCTGTAGATCATCAACAAATGACACACGAATAATATTGGAAAGAAAGTCTATTAGAAACTGAGGATTAGTGAATATCACATTAGGAAGTGTGTTAGGATAATAAATGCATATTCTCAATGAGTCCAAGTAGATCAGACAATAATCAACTTCAATTTTTCCCATGCCAAATTTGTCTCCAATAGCATAGCAAGACTGAAGCGAAATCACTCCATGACCCTCCTTTGATGCTTCTTTTTTAATATTCAAATCAAACACATACCAGCGTATTGGTAGTTTAACATTCAGGCTTATATCAGAACGAGAAGATAATAGGCGTTCGCGAATCTCAGCTGATATTTTTTCACGGTTCCATCTGCAGAGGTTGTCAACGGGAAAAATGAGCTCATTAGAATCGCGATTATAAAACACAAAGAGATGAAGAAACTCTCTCAGACATTCTTGAAGTATGAGATTTTTTTCCTGAAGTGTTTGTTCCATATTCAAAAACCTTCTAAACTTTGATTGGTCACAATGAGTGGCAACAATTACAAAGGCTGGGGCCACATCATCTCCAAACTGATCTCTTGAAGCTGCAGAAACGGAACAAACAAAATTCTTAACAATCTGAAGGTTTGTCATTGTCATTTGTTTGGGTGCATTGAGTGGCTTTCCATTTATGGAATAAACAAATGTGGGTTTATCGTCAAGTGATTCCGTCACCTTCATTACAATGACATACAGTGAATTACCTCGTACAAACATACGAAGTAGGTCAGTGAATTGAGGTTGACCTCCGCTATCTAAAAGATGAATCCACTTTGCTTCACGTAACTGCTCCGGCACTTTTCTTTCGTCAGGAGATGCCAACTGCCTAAGAATTTTCTCTGAAACATGATCAATATCTCTAGTTGGCTGATGAGAAGTGGGGTCAGTAGATACACTACTAGTTGATGGCAATGAAGGTGATAAAGCAGGCCTGGCTGGGGTGCTCCTTTGAAATAATGGTTCATCGTTAGGAATTACAGGATCCCTTCGATAAACCTGTGATAAAGCATTTGCTTGTCCTGGTAGTAGCCTAGCAGCATCAGCATGAGAAAACTGAGGAAACATCATGGTCTGTGTTTCAATAGTATCAGATAACATGCTTAGTAACTCATCTTCAGTGACTTCATGCCACACTTTCATTCTGGCAGCTATTCTCTCAATGGCTCGTATTGGCCGGGCAGCAATTGGTGTGCTATGGTGTTTCAAAGGAGGTGGGTTGTTAAGCAATAGAGCCTTGAATGCTGTTTTACCAATGCAAGGAGGACCACATATTACCATCTTAATGTTGTTGAGAAAGATACATCCTTCCTTCATTCCTCTCTCCAGTATCAACTGTGCATTTTTATCTCTTTCGGCTTTCTGCATCAGCAAAAAGTCAGTTCCTCGCTCAAGGTTTCCAAACACTACATGAAAAGACCTTTTGTTAACTTAATAGAAAAACAATCAAAATAAATACCAAAACTATAGCAAGACTGCTCTCATGCGCACAATTAACATAAATGTGATACCTTAAAAATGACAGTGATACATGAGTTTATATTGCATACATATAAAAATACATGATTTTGATAATCAAACAACATACTAAATCTACCATGCAAAAGAGGAAAATAATATTTGAAGATTTGTCAAATAGGCAGTTTTATACCAATTACTAAAATCATTTCCCATCAAACAAAACTCACCTGATTTTATAATTTGTGTTGCGCAACAGTTACCCCAATGATCAACAGCTATATATATATCATGCCCAAATCTGTACACACTTTCCAGTGCTCTGCCTTGTGGCTCATTATTGATTAAGAAATGTAAGTCACCATTTGATGTTATCAGGACACCAACTCTATCCCCCATTGTCAAAGAGTCCAGCGATCGCTTCCCATATGGTATATCAGCCTTAGCTTTAATACGACTGTAGACCTTGTTTCCAAACCACATGCAGTGACCAGACGCATCTTTTGTATTATGAGGTATTAATGCATGATTGAATGGTTTGTTCATCAAACGTCTCATTATGCCTATTCCAATGCCCCCAGTCCATTTTGTGCAGCAAGATAGTATCTCTACCTCAAACTCGATATGCCCAGTGACTGGTACCGCTGAATAAGCTACACCTTTGTAGCAGTTTTTGTCAGGACTTATTTTAGCAGCCTTTGCCCCAGAAAGCCTCATATCATCTGAATGGTACTCCCTGAAAGCATAGTATAATATTAAATGATAATGATTAAATCACAAGTCGAAAGTCTTACTGGTGATAGGTAAATTGAACAAATTTCGGCAACAAGAAGTCCATGTCCATTGTAATGTAGGCTCTGGATTAGTCTCGCCCCGCCACTAGCTCTTACCTCATGGATAGCTGAATTAAGCTTTTTTATACCCCTACCAGCAGTATCCAGACCCCATGCAAGAGGGCTACAGAGGTGTGTTCTGGATTTTTGGTTATTAGAGTAAATGAAAAAATGAGTAAATTATCTATGGTTATGTACATTTTTATACTTCTTAAAATAACAGCTTTTAATTAAAATAATAACAAAAGGAGAAAATCATGATACTATAAACCATTGCTGATTATTACTTTTATCATCACAAGTTTCTAAAGTCAGTTCATTTAATGAGTGTCTGCTGCTGAGACACAGTTTAGTGCTAAGGTGTACAATATGATTGTTCTTAGTGTGCTCCCAGTTTTGAATGTGATCCTTAGAGCAATACTGGAGGTGAACAATCTGTCCTCTTGCTTCTAAGCATAAGTTTAAATGGCGAATAAGACCTTTCATAGCAATACTCCAGTCCTATAATACAATATCATAGCAAGAGTAATATTGAACTCTAGAAATATAAGCATACATTGTACTAAAGCTTTGAATTTAACAATAGCAGAAAAAACTCAAAAGTAGTATATAGCACTCAGCTTCTTGTCAGCGAATTTTAAATCTGATCAAAAACCCTGCACCATAGTACAGAGTATTTCACCAGAAATGGGCAGAAGAAAATTTTTCATTTTAAAATGGTTTGTGGGAACCCTGATGTAAAGGTACATGTACACTCTCAGTTGTCATCACTGTACCTGATATCCTTGTCTACTTTGTTGACAATCTTGTAGTCCAACAGGTTCACCAGCTTGATGTCCAAGTGTATCCAAACAAAGATTATTTTGCTTTAACTTTCCATGTTTGTTATTAGTAGAAGAAGGAACACTAATAATTGGTGATAGGAGTACAGTGTATTACACATTGTTTATAGTGAGAATATACCTTAGCTCTGGATAAACATTCTTCATGTACCAATCAAAAGTGGTGCAATTCAATCGTTTCCTTAATGCCACACGACTCTTAATGCTACAAATACAGTATAATGAAATGTCATACTAATCAGGGTTTCCCATAAAGCATGCTAAGTGAGCTAAACAGCATGAGCTTCATGAGCTGACAAGCACTACAATACAGTACATGGCATTTGAAGTAAGTTAAAAAATTCGTAACAAATCCAATTTCAATGGGAATCAGCACAAAGTTGATACACAGCATAAGGACGTCTATATGTGTCAGGAAAAATTATAAAAATGGAGAATTCTTTCCTTATGATTTTTGTCAAACTACCCTGCACTGGTCTTACAATTCAAATAAAACCCTGATACTACTCACAGTACTATTAATCTATCATACATGTACCTGCCCATGTCTCTTCCCTTTGCTGATGGTCTTGCAGAATAATAATAATCTTTGTAATTGTCCATCCACACTTCAGCAGCACGTTTTGTATTTCTGTTAATAAACGAATACAAAGAGTCATAATTTATATCACATATTAATAATCATTCAAGCTAACTTCATATAAGTCATTGCATTGCCTCCTGGAAATACATATGGATGTCTTTTCCTAAATACATGACCAACTCTAGAACAAGGGATGATCTCTAGTGATCCACCACACATCCACGTTCGAAATGATATTTCTATTAATAAATCATTATAGTGCAATATCTTTAATTTTCATTCTCTCACCAAAGTTTTCTCCTCCCCAGATATCCATCTGATCATCATATTTACCAGTTTCAATAAACCTTTGTCTGTTAATAGAGAACAGCCCACCAGCAATCATTGGAGTCCTGCACATTTAGTGTATGATCAACACTAGAATAAGTACATGAGATTCATGTCTTACTTTATTGGTTCAATTGGGGACTTTCTTTTTGCTCTTTGTGCAGGAGTGAATCCATCCCATTTAAAATGGAGGCTCCAATCAAAACCTACACACATTAAGAGAATTACATGTATGTAACACATGATTAGTATATGCACATGCACATCAGAATCAGATTAATTCCAATAATGGAATTACAGCTTAGTACAATACTTATAATACATACCTCCTCTTAGTTCAGATGAAGCACCTATGTAATCAAATGTATCCATACTGATGACATCAATAATAGGACTAACCACTATCGTCCTATCCTATAATAAAATAATAATAAGAGTTAAAATGTAAAGCATTGTGTATTATCTGATTTATCAGCACTCACTCCCAATTTTTTGCCAAAAATAGCACATGAAGGACAAAAAACATGTGCATGTACATATGGCATTTGGAGCAACTTTAAAAATTAATAAAAAATCAAATTTTGATCGGAATCAGTTCAAATTCTTTAGACAGCATAAGAACATGTATAAGTATCAGAAAAAAACAGAGAATTCTTTCATAGCCTTTTTTGACAAAACTTGGTTCAAGTCCCTGTACTAAGTCCCTGTACAAGATGCTTAGCCCGATTTTTGAGAAACTTTAAAAATTCATAAAAAATCCAAATTTGATCAGAATCAGTTCAAACTTAATAAACAGCACAAGGACATGTATGCACATCAAAAAATATTATAAAAATGAAGAATTCTTTCCTTGTGATTTTAGCCCAATTTTTGAGCAATTTGATAATCCACTGATAAGAAGCTGCATCAGCACTATACCAAAAAATCCTTTGGAAAACCCTGGCACACTAGTATGCCTATAAAGCTGTTCTTCGACTGATTTTTTATGAATGAAATTTCAAATCAACAGACATATCACTGCTGAAAGATAGAACTACAAGGTAGCAGTGCACATTTTGACTTAATGTTGTAGCAAAAGAGCATTACAATCAATAGTCTAAGCCTACAGACCTGAAAAATGCAGTATGCTTCATGTAAAATTATAAGAAAATACATTTTGATAGCCTTTCACCAAATTAAACTGCTCACCGTTTTGAACCATTATGCACGTATTCAAAGCATGGCCATAAATTCACCAAATCACCAAAAGTTTAGCAATTACCAAAATTTACTTATCAGATGTACATGTACTAGGCACACACTCCCAAACCAACCTGACTGACTCTGTGAAGCAAAGGCTCTAACCAGCCAATGTTACACTCACAATGACTATCTAAGAATGTTAATATTTCTCCTTTAGCAGCATCAGCACCAAATATTCTTGATCTAACTAATCCTATTATAATAAATAATAATGATGATAGAAAACTAAAAATAACTAACCTTCTCTTCTTTCATTTCTAATAAGCTTGATCTTTGGCATTTGTGTAAGAAGTAGTCCAGTGTTAACTAATAATAATAATAATAATAATAATAATACTAATGATGTACATGTACATGTAAAAATAAAAACAAACCATCTTCACTAAAATCATCAACAAGGATTATCTCTTCAATCAAATGTGGTGGGCTCCGATTTAAAACACTAAAAATTAGAGCAATAAAGCATTAAATACTGTAAAATGCATTACAATGAAATACAACAATCAGCACAAAAAATTCTTATTACCTAACAATGGTTCTGAGGAGAGTTGATCTTGCTTCATTGTGAAATGTAATAATGACAGATGTACTAGGAAGTGTAGGATGATATACTTGATTATAACACCTAAAACACCAACATAGTATTAATATGACAGAGTAACATTATACAGCCAATAGATATAAGTGTTAAGATAACATAAAAAGGACAATGTAGTTTATTTGTACAGAAGCTGAAAATTATAGATCAGGTGATTATCAACAATGATAAACAAGGAATGAATAATGTCTAAATACTTAATCATTACAATTATTAAAAGGACACTACACCCTCCACACAGTACTGTAAATGTATTTACTATTCATACCAAGAATGACGTGTGTCTGGAACTTTTCTATCAATGGATGTCTTATCACTAGCTTCTTGATTGAAAGCATTCTTCTTGTAAGCATCATTACTGTCCTTAGGACTGCTCAGTATATATGCAGTTACATTAAAACCAGCAATGTTGGGCTTCCCTGGAATAAGATCATCTGATGATAACTTGTCCTGATGATTGTACTAGCAAAAAAATTAGAAAGTAAAATTAATAGTACATCTAGCTACATGTATCAAATACATGTATGTATTGAATGTTGCCACAAAAATGTCAAGTAAACAAAACACTATCCTCTTTCTACAATAGATCAATGCTTATAAAATGACAACAAAAAGGAAGCGATATTTTCTAATTTCTATACACTTCTGCAATTGGTAGCCAGGGTATGTGCATTGTATTGTTGGAAGTTTGGTGGCGTTTAATACTGGCAGTTTTATACACTGGTGGCTTTCATATTGACAACTTTGCAGTCACGTCACTGATGATTGGTCAAGCTTGGAATATGCCAAACTGTCAATTACTAAAATAAAACTCGACAAATTTATCCTGCTATGCTAAAAAACAACACCTCTTGCTGGGATCACAATCACATTAAGATTAGAAGGCTCTTACAGTCCAAATTAATTAGTGGTTTCACACTAAAACAAGGACACATTAGAGTTGTAATAATGATTGGTAGGTTTGCCAAAATATCATAATTATTAGTAGTTCTACACTGCAATCAAATGTTATTGAGAATGTGCAGAATGAAACAAAATGATGAATTTCATAAGCAGAAAAAGCAATTTGTCACAATGTTTCCAGCTATAAAAATGCCGAAACAGCAATCTCCCAATGTAATTTTATTTTTGTTAGGACTCCCCAAGTTATTGTTTTTGTTCTGGTTTCTTTCCGTTTCTACTTTTACCACTACCCATTTAAAAACATTTCTTAACATCATTTAACACAAATTCTCTTGCATTAAAAATTCGTAGTTTATTATTAAGTGGTAGAAATCACTCAAGATAATAAAAAATATACAAAAGATGATTGTTGGATCATTACGATTCATATCATAAAGTCATTTAGGCACACATTAAAATCTTGAAATAATTAAATTAAAAAAAACTCACCACTTTCTCTTCTCCAGGCCAAAAGGAATACATAATCAGCATAAAACACAAAGCTAGCCACACTATACAGGACAAAACACAAGTTCGAAGTTTGAGTCTCATCCTCATTTATTTTTAATCTAGACAAGTTCACAAAGGGTTAAAAAGCTTGGATAAATGAACGTGGGCGTTCATTCACTTTTGGAGGACTCATTGTGGAAGCTTCCATTGTTTACACTCCAGTCTATTGTGCGGCGCAAAATGGAAGGAATTAGATTGACTATTGCTATTCTTTGGCTCTTATCTGACAGTTCAGCCACTCCAGTAGGTGTAGGTAAGCTAGTTCAGTAAGAACACAATATGCATCAATACTATTATTACTATAGTACAAATGCCAAGATCTTAATAATAATGATAATTATTTGTTTAGAGGAGAATTGGGGTGATGGGTTGAAAGTTATGACAACATACATGCCCAAAGAGTGCGAGTTCAGAGCTCAAAATGACGATGTCATTCATTACCATTATGTTGGGAGGCTTGGCCATAATGGCGCAGTGTTTGGTAAAAGGTAAGAAGAAAGCATTGTGTTGCTGGTTTATTTTGTAGCTTCAAATTTTTGTTGCTTAAATTTTCATTGAAATTAATTTTTGTGGTTTATTAAATTTTGTTAATAATGTTAATAAAATTAATTAATTTTTAGTGGATTTGAGCCTGTATGAAAATTAATTAAACAAAAAATAAACCAGCTATTATCAAGAGTAGATAATAATAGAAGAGAGTGTCCTACTGTGCATATAC
>NW_003546426.1:0-39827 GCF_000090795.2 Amphimedon queenslandica | reverse complement strand
GCACAGTAGGACACTCTCTTCTATTATTATCTACTCTTGCTATTATGGTATTCACTGAAGCTATAAATTTAATATTGTATTTGTGTTAAGTATTATTAGTTTAATTTCCTAAATAGTTTTGACTACGATTCTCCATACATTGTTGCTCTGGGGCAAGGTCGCATTATTGCTGGAATGGACAGGGGATTGGTTGGAACCTGTTTGTGGGAGCGTCGCCGCATAGAGTTCCCTCCAAGTCTTGGTTATGGGGACAGAGGAGTTGGGGAAATGATTCCACCAAATGCAACACTAGTGTTTTATATTCGACTCATCAAGCTTAAAAGGGTACACTGCTACTATTGTTAGCTTTAAAGTATTATGGTTTTATGTGTTTATAGGATGGAGTAGCTCTAGGAGGATTGTTTAATCTCAAGGAGCACTGGAATCAAGGTTTGACTGATTATACTAAAGGGAATCATGAAAGAGCTGCAGCTTTTTTTGAAAAAGCAATTTCTGAATTTAATCAGTATCAAAAAATGGCGGCAATTTGTTTTAACGATTGTAAGAACAATACAGGTAATAATGACCGAATAATAATAATTGTCTGATACTAAAATTCCTAATTGTTTTTATAGATATTAAGTTAAATAGCAAACAAGAGGATTTACTTTCCAGTAGTGATTTGTCGAAGCAGTTTGTTCCGTATTTATTGGAAGCTCAGTGTGTGAAGAGATGCATACGTCAGAAATTGCCACACATGTCTATTCCTGATCCTGTTACACTAGATAAGTTTAGGAAAAGGATCCCTTATTCTTATCTGCAATATTCATATTATCAAGTTAGTGTAATACATTACCATTGTTACTAACTGACAATACTTATTCTTGTTCACAATTACACTGAGGCCCTATTTCAGATGTAATGCTATTTAATTTTGGCCTTCAATGTTTTATGAACAAAATTAAGTAGATTATGCATGTTTCAATCCTGTACAATCCTTATCTTTAAAAGCTTGAACTAATTCTGACTTGATAAGCCATGAGCTCTTAAAAACATTAAAATTATGAAAGACTTTTATAATAAAATTCCACCTTTGTCTGATGCTGCCATCCCAATATTAAACTTTAAAAATGAATGCAAATTTAGCCACAAAATTATAAATGACTATAAAAGCCAGTAGTTGCAGTGACTGTTGAACTGCAGTAAGTTATAAGGTGTTTATGTCCATTTAAGTAAATTTCAAATTCATTTATACCATAACCTCTCTACTTTTAAGTTGATATTTTCAGCAAAATAATGTTTATCTTTTGTTTCTATTGCTATAGTTAGGAAATTTGGATGAAGCAATCAAATGTGCTCTTAGTTTCTTCTACTATCACACCAACAACTCCATGATTCTCAATGCTATTAAATACTACAGGGAACAGTTAGAACTGACTAATGATGATTTCCCATCGCGTGAGGCTGGTCTCTTAACCCACCATGAGCACTACTTGGCTGGTAAGACAGCATATAACAATGAAAAGTGGCTGGAGTCAGCTGATCAGTTTGAAGCAGCACTCATAAAATACAAAGAGACTCTCTCCAACTGCTTGATACTCTGCGATGATGTTTTATTCCTCAATATGACTCAGGAGTTTGTTGATGCAGAGACAAACATTAAACTGAACAAGATGAAGCTAGCACCTGATGCAATGGATTATTACACTCTCTTACAAAGTATGATTCACAATTATTTGACATGTCACACTAAATGCCATTCTTGGATGGCTACCGTCAATGGAGAATATTTTGATAAATATCTTTCCGGTCATTTCCACTATCTTCAATTTGATTACTTTAAAAGTAAGATAAATTATGATAATATTTTATTTATTTTTTTCTAAACAGCTAGTCTTTTAAACAAAGCAGCCGAGGCTGCATCTACTTATCAAGCATTGGAACCATCAGATAATGTGATGGCTGTTAATATCAAGCACTTTCGCAGTAAAATGAATGTGCCACCTGATCAATTCAAACCTCGTGAGGTATGAGACTACATACAAAAACATGATAATGGTGACCTCATGTTATCAACCAGTGTGATTTATACTTCACACACTATTACATACTATACAAATGAATGTGTTAACATAACGTAACTAGATTATGTCATCTTTCCTGCTAAAGCAAAAAAAAGCAATAGTAATTGTCACTATGATCTACTAGATTATCTTCCAATTAATTCATTGTTATAGGATTTTTTGAACATTGAAGAATATTACCAAACAAAGCAAAGACTACTCCAGTTTGCTGCCAGTGGGATCCCTCAAAAGCGAAGTGGTAGTCGTGGTGATGCTGAAATGATTCACGAAGAACTGTAAATATTGTTTTGCTTTCCTTTTGTCTTATACTTTTGTGCCTGTGTAATGGGCTATCAATTGAAAGCATGTCTGATTCATTATGCTCTGCACGTGCTCAATTAGAACAATTTTGACAATTATTATTATTTTTATTCATTTAATTTGTCAGTGTCATGAGGGTCAACTGTGTTGTTTTGAGTTACTATACCAAATCCAAGACCAGCTCCTTTAGCAAGGTGAGTCATGTATCGCGATGTTTCATACTGAGACTCCAAGTTCTTGAGAACAGTAGAATCAGCAGCTGTTCCTTCAGGTTTGACTCCCTCAGTAGTGCCAGACTTGATCCCCATTAGCCGCCGAAACTTAGACTGTGCCATTTCATTACCTTCAAACGAAACACTCTCCCAGTTATTCCATGATTGATTTGTCTAATTACAGGAACATCAATTTTAAATTACAGTTCTCTGTGAGTCTTACAGGTTTTTTGTTCCACAACAGTTTCTTTTTCTGAGCCATTGCTGTTGGCTGAGGAGCTGGAAGCTTCACTGGTTGGGCAGGAACTTGCTCTGGAGCACTTGAAGCAGCTTTTACAGGTACTTCAGATGAATCACCATTATCATTATCTAAAGAATAATAATAACAATAAACAAAAAACTAAATAAATACACTTATAATGACTATAAAAGTCACTATAGTCACTTCAAGATAGCGGGAAAGTAAAAAAAGAGCAATTTGGCACTAACTGTATTACAAGTAAAGCAACTACTGAAATATTTCCATTTATTTTTAAATGATAAATGAGGATTGTGGAAGTAACATTATATTAAATATCAAACCTTTAGAACCTTGTTTCGTTGATCTTCTTTGTCTATCCTGGTCACTAGAATAAGAATCAATAACACTATTACAATATTCAGTATCACCTGCTGCTGCTGTGTCTATGAGGAGGTGAGCGGGATCTATGACGATGAGGACTGTGTCTGTGCTGTGATCTGCTGGAATGATGTCCTACAATGATACAAATTGGTGTTTGTTAATTATGTTTAAGATAAGGAATAGCACGTAGTTCTAAGTCTACATAACTGCTATATGGCCTTACTACTTAAGTTGCTTTCTAATGTAGATAGTGACAATAAAAATATTGAAATAATAATAGTGATAATGGACTCCAGATGACACTAGCAATAATAATGCATCGGCAATGTTGTCAACTTGGAAAAAATAGCCAAAGGAGGAGAACCAGTTTCATTATTTTTTTAAACATTATATATCAACACTACTTTCTGATTACAGTGGTGTAATGAAATCCCATGGTTATAGATATTAGATACCGTAGGGCACCTTTTTTTCGAGGGCTATAAATTTCGTGGATTTTTATTTCGCGGATTTAATTTTCGTGAATTTATACCGTCTGCAATCTTGTACCGTATTAATTTGATTTTCGTGAAAGTAATTTTCGTGAATCTTAAAAAAATCGCGAAATCCACGAAATTTATAGCCCTCGAAAAAAAGGCGCCCTACAGTATTATACATTCACAGGATTGCCCAATGTTAGGCCCAACACACAACCACTGATACTATGGTCTTAGGTTTTACACTTAATTACATACCATGGCTCCTCCTTCTGGGTGGAGTTCTAGATCTTGATCTTCTTCTCCTTCTGTCTCTCTCCTTTTCATATCTTTCTTTATTGGAAGCTCTTTCATCACGAGGCTTTTCTTTGCTCTGAACGAATACTAGCCTGACAACAAATAATTCTCATAGACTAACCTGAGTAACCTCATCTTCATCATCACTGTACTGTTTGAGAGACTCCATTTTAAGGGCGTGGTCGTAATGACACGCCCACATTTGACAGCTATGAAATCCATGATTCTATTAATAGCACTATAATAATTTTTAGTGGCACATCATCTAATTAGCTTAAAAATGCAATGGCTAGTAATGCCTCAGCCCCTTCACTTCCTTGTTCCTTTACTGGAAAGGCTAAAGAGGCCCTGCTGCGTTATTCGGAGTAAACAACGAAGTGAAAAGTTTGAGGAAAAGTCCTTCTGAAATGTAAGTTCTGTGATATGAAAAATAATGCTTTCACCTATCTGGTTTTGAAAGGTCTATGGACCCAGAGATTGATGCGCAATGGAAGAAAATACAAGAGAAAACCTTCACCCGATGGGTAAACGAGCAGCTTAAAGTGCAGAAAGTTGCGGTCAAGAGCCTCTCCACGGATTTCGGTGATGGGGTCCTCCTGATTGTACTGCTGGAGGTATTGTCACAGAAGAGCGTAGGGAAATATAACAAGAAGCCACGGGTCCACGCGCAAAAAATGGAAAACCTGGAGAAAGTTCTGAATTTCATTGGCTCAGAGGGAATCAAGCTTGTCAACATTGGTAATGAAGTGTTATAATGAGCTGTTATTGTTATTATTATTATTGTTGTTGTTTTTATTAGGCAGTGGTGATATTATCGAAGGTAATCTTAAGCTCATTCTTGGTCTTGTTTGGACCCTAATCCTCCATTACCAAATCAGCATGGGATTTAATATTGACGATGATGACGATGGCGGCCAAAAGAAAAGTGGAAAACAAGCACTGCTGGAGTACATACAGGTACTAGCAACATTAGCTGCTCTTAATACTAATGATATAGTCTGCATACCTAACAGTCGATGCCATACATAACAACAGATGTTAATTACTAGTTGTTACCATATAAGGAAATAGTTCTGTAAAAATTTAGTTTGTGGTTAGGACTAGTAATTGGATTGCAACGACTTGTAACGTAATCTGATCCCACACATGTACAGTTGCTTGTCTTGTGGCATGCATGAGTGCATTCGCTTTATGTTTATGCTTTTATCAATAGAAAAAAATTCCACAAAAGAATATCAAGAATTTCACGTCCGACTGGAATGACGGGACGGCTATTGCAGCTTTGGTTGATGCTCATGCTCCAGGCCTCTGCCCTGATGCTGATACAATGGATCCTAACAATTCACTCCAAAACGCAAGCCGTGCTATGCAGTTGGCTGACGACTGGCTTGGTATTCCACAGGTACTGAGTGTAATCGTCAAAATACAAAACCAATTTATTTGTTTTATTTTGATAGGTGCTTGGACCAGAGGACATGACTAATCCTCATGTTGATGAGTTGAGTATGATGACATATCTTTCACAGTTTCCTGATGCTGAGCTCAAGGAAGGGGCACCAATTGGAGCCAGTGCTGCTCCACCCACTGATATTACAAAGGTCAAGGTTGATGGCCCTGGAGTAACTGGTAATGGGGCACAGACAGGAAAACCAGCTCCAATCAATGTTGATTGTGGTGAGTCTGGTGTTGCTCCTATATCTGCCATAGTGACTGGACCTGATGGACAACCTAAGGAGATCGACTTTGAGCCCAGTTCTAAAGGCTCTGATAAGTTCAATGGGTCTTACGTCCCTGATGCTCCTGGAGTCTACAACGTTGAAGTAAAGTTTGATGGTGAGCCTTTACCAAGTGGTCCGTTCCAAGTTGCCATTGGTGATCCCAGTGCAGTGCGTCTTGATGGTGATGGCTTAGAGCGTGCCTTTGTTGGAAAGGATCACGACAACATTATTGATGTTTATACAGAGAATGCCGGCCCTGGAGATATTGCTGTCGATTTTAAGAGTCCACCAGGCGCAGGCCCTGTTGAATATGACGTTAAGAAAATAGATGATAACCATCACCAGATCTGCTACCACGTTGATCAAGGTCCAGGTGACTATGAAGCTAATGTTCTTTATAACGGTGTTCCAGTTGAAGACAAGCCTCGTGTAATACCTTCTATTGATCTTGATAAAGTTATCGTAAAAGGTCCTGGTATCGAATCAGGAAATCCTGCTAAATCTAAAACCACATTTGATGTTGATGCACGTAGAGCCGGCGATGCTGATATGAAAGTATCTATAACTGATCCTGATAATGAGGAGGTACCTTTTGAGATCACGCCACTGGCAAAGAATGCATACCGAGTTACTTACACTCCAGTGAAGGAAGGCAATCACACTGTTGACGTCCAATACGCAGACAAGGAGCTAAAGGATTCACCTTATAAAGTCCTCATTGATGAGCCAGGGTATGTCAAGTGTAGTGGAGATGGTTTACACCACGCTATCGCTAACGAGCCAGCTCATTTTGTCGTTGATGCCACTAAAGCTGGGGAAGGCCAACTTGGCCTTCAAATGGAGGGGCCCGCTGAGGTTGCTGATGTGCAGTGTGAGCCAGGGCCTGAACCAGGAATGTTTAATGTCACATATAAAGCACCAAGGCCTGGATCTTATAAGATCAACGTTAAGTTCAATGATGAGCCAGTCCCTGGGGCACCTTTTGAAGTGAGTGTTGACAGTGGAAGAGGTGATCCTGATGCTTCAAAATGTCTCGTTACTGGTATTGATAAGCCTGGCTCATTTGAAGTTGATTGCAAGAATGCAGGTGGTACAGGCCACCTTGAAGTAGGCGTGTCTGGTGCTTATGTTCCTGCTGATTATATTGCTGTTAAGCATAATGGTGATTACACATTCAGTGTCTCGTATCATATATCTGATCCTGGTGAGACAACAATTACTGTCAAGTGGCATGGCAAAGATTTAGAAGGAAGTCCTTTCATCATCCAAACAAAATAGACTGGGTCTCTCGTGACAATAATACAATCTATATCATTCCTTGAATCATTAGCTTTGTTAGTTTTTAGAATTTTTATGTTAGATAATTTTAGTGGTTTTTGTTCTTTCAATTTTTAAATAATGATTGACTAGTCTTTACTTTATATCCTGCATTGTGTAAATCAGCAACTGCAGTAATGTTTGCAGACAAGCATTTGTACACTACTGCAGCATTAGAGACTGAGTGCATGCAATACATTTAATAATGGGCGTGTACGTGTTACTGATTAAGGGGCGTGGCGATCCGAATTGTCACGTGCCACATCAGTTGTACACTGCACTGTGTGATCGTGAGGGGTGGCAATGCTCTTTTGATTGTGGTGTATGATCTATAGAAGCAAGGCCTGAAGATGCTGGAAGAATTGGCTCCAGAAATAATATGGGCTGCTGGATTAGGGACCGTTGTGGTACTTGGACTGATGATGGTCGTTTGGTTCGTCTCTACTCGGGAAGAGAAAAAACGTGATTCCCCACCACAAGCCAATCTCAGTGTCTCAAAAACAGGAAAAGTAAAGAAGAAGCAGTATGGTTCACCACGTAAGAAGAAGGAGGTGTTGAGTGAAGCTGTTATTCAGGAGCATAGTGATACTGAAGCCCCCAGCACTGAGCCAACTGGTGAGTTTCTGCCTGTAACGACAGTACCAGTCGAGGAGACTCTGGTCCGTCAAAAGGAAAATGAAGAAAGTAAAAAGAAAACCAAGCCCTCCAAAACACAGCACCAGACACATGAAACGGATGTGAAACCTCCACCAGCGCCGGAGGTAAAGACACCTCCTGTGGTACCCCAGGCTGCTGAGAATAAAAGCCCTTCCGTTAAAACCCAATTGCAAGAACGCAAGCCTCCAAGTGCTAAAGAACCTAAATTTGAAGAGTCTCGTCCTTCACCAAAGAAAGTGAAAACAAAGGTCAAGCAGTCTACCCACCATTCTTCCAGTGTCTCTAGTGAAGGTGAGTCTTAGTGTTTAGACCAGTTACTATTCAATAGTGGGTGAGCTACAATACCATTATCATGCTTAGTTGTGTCTCGTGACTTAATAATAAGGAAGTTATAATGTTTCCATGTAATGATTACCACAATAGAGGCTCATAATTACTATTTTGAAGTTACTACGGGGAAATTATTTCCTTTTGTGTTCGTGGGACTAGACATTTGGACTTGTTTTGTGTACATGTGCTTGTACATGTAAACAAGCTCAGTTCATACATGTAATAGCAGCTTTTCCTGTGCATTATTGCATAATATGTAGTTGAATAGTTGGTTTGTGGTCATGAAGTCATTGAGAATATAATCTTCCTGATAAATAGCCATGTACATGTAAATAGTCCTTTGTTATTTTATATCTTTAAGTGCTTTAGCCTTTTGCGTTTTGTTGGAAATAATGTTAATTACTGGTATTAGAAATTGCAGTGTTGATGCCTCAAATCTTATATTTGTAATGGTATTTACCTAGAAATTAGAAACCCATTAAAAAGGATAATTATTGTATAAATAAGATGTTGTTTTGAATTAGTAGTGATGTTGTTTATTTATGTAGTATAGGATTGAATGATTGCATAGTCTGTGCCTTTAGATAATTCCAATGATCTGGATTCACTTTCTTTGTATTGAGCTTTAGTGTCTCCCCAATAGTACACTAAAGCCATTTAGTTCAGTTTTGTCTTAAATCCTAGTATACTCAATCAAATTATGAGACTGGGTTGTGGTTCAGTGTTTAGTATTGGCACAGGGAATGCAGTATGGTCATTCAGTTACTATACCCTTTACTGGTATACATAGATTTATTGTACATTACTGGGTGCATATACTAGCCTTCACCTTGTAAAACCATTTAGACTATGTATATTTTTAATCAGTTTTACTGAATTTCTTAATAATTAGTTGCTAGTGACTGCTATTATAATTACTCATACATGAGGGTTTTCAGAAAGGTCATTTGCATGATACTGGTCATTGTGATCAATTATCATATTATTCATTGTATCCCATGACAATTTCATGGTTTGTGTGGGCAGTATGACCTCTGAATGATGAATATGCTTAAATTTTTTACATTAATTTCTAATCATTTTTGCCTGGTGGTGAAGCCATATGTTAGTGCCCTGTAATATTTGATACAATATACTGTAACAAATGTTAAAGTTTCATTATATACTCATTAGCAGATCTTTTTAGTTCTTATTAACACATTTGAATGAACTTTATGATGGTCACAGCATTAATCAATGTGTGACATTCTTCATTCTTACTCCTAGTGTCCTTTATCAGTAGTTCAGACTCTGCAGTGATGTGTGTGTGTGTGTGCATGCGTGTGTGTGTGTGTGTGTGTGTGTGTGTGTGTGTGTGTGTGTGTGTGTGTGTGTGTGTGTGTGTGTGTGTGTGTGTGTGTGTGTGTGTGTGTGTGTGTGTGTGTGTGTGTCATGTATGGTGTGTTTGTTATTTGTACTAAGTAGATAAAGAAGCTCTTCATGTTTCTTGTGACTACAATTGATTATTACAATAATGTTTCTGTATATTTATTGCATGTTTTCTATCATGAATATTTTGAATACATTAAGTATATAGAATAGTATAAATTACAAGTAGGTTTAAATATATTCAGATTGCTTGTTGCATGTATGTGAAGTTATTTGTTATAATTATGTTACTTCTAGCCTAGGAGACTGCACAGATTTGTGGTAGTGGGCTTAGTGGCTATTGCTACATTATACATGTACATCACCAGTGGTTGGTGTTGGTTGACAGTTGTGGTTCACTGGTACAACATGTGGCACATAAACACATACACATGTGCTGTTGTGATTTATTGGCAGATGCTAGCTGGACATATTTGTGTAATTCATGTTAAAAATGTAGTGATGAGTAATACATTGTACATTCATGATCCACTGTGGTTCTTAAGTATTTAGTAATAATACATTGTACATTCATGATCCACTGTGGTTCTTAAGTATTTCTTCTGTATATATGCCTGTTATACTATTTATTAGATTACACTAAACAAAACACTCCCAATTGTAGAAGGAATAATTTGTATGTGTGTACATTTTGGTTAGAAGGAGCTTATCTACAAAATGTGCACCATGCTTCTTATAAATCATTGGGCTATTCTTTCATTACATTTAACACATGTATGTACATGTACTTGTAGTTTTACCTGTCTAATTTACTTGTACATGTAGATTTTAATTTGCTCAAGTTTATTTGGCAATTCAGTCTCATCAGTACTTGGTGGTATTTATTTTGGCAAAGGATTTTTTGTGTGTTATTAGTTTATTGAACTTTCATGGTAACCACAATTGGAACTGACTCTAAAGGATGCTGCCATCTTTTTATCAGTATCAGATTTTTTATTCCGCATTCGTATGTTATCATACTTTGCACTGTAGTTTCACTGTATACATGTACATGTAGCTGCTTAGTTTTGATGATTTTGCTATCATTACTTACATGTACATTGACTAGTGAAGTGGTTTTGTCCTCATTTATGTGCGAAAATATTACTTGTGATAAAAAGTTTCCAAACTACATGTATAATTGTACCAGTCCATAAACTGTATTGATCATCTTATCTCTAATGTTATTTTCTAATAATTTTGCTTCGGGCTATTTTAGAAGTGGTAACCAATATTTTTACCAAGCAACTCTGGCTAGTGTAAACTTTCAAAGATTATAGTCATATCCATTGTCACTGTATTGTACAAGTATCATGACTTGTGTACGTAATAATTTACTATTCCTTTGTTCTTTGTATTATCTAGTTGTCATGTCTGGCTCTAAAATTGCTGAAGCTATAGCCAATAGTCCATTGTCTGAGGAAGAGGTGCAAATTGTGATGGAAAAATTACTCGAGAAACAGAGCGAAGAGTGGGAAGCTGTAAGTCGTATCATTTTAATTGAGTGAAGCTCTCTAAGACCAGTAGAGTTTGGTATATGCATGTACATGTATGTATTTCGTAATTGTGAAAGTCAAGTAAATGTTTGTTTCTGACTTGACTTCAGCTACATTGGCATCTAAACTTTGTATATTGCCTTGTGTAGCCTTTGCAGGAGGCAGAACCCCTTAATATTTACATTCGTCTTGTTATTATTTCGTGTGTGTGTGTGTGTGTGTGTGTGTGTGTGTGTGCATGTGATTATATGTCAGTAATCCTATGATTTTAATTATCATTATTATGGTACTAATATTACATTGTACTATAGTGTTAGTAACTCAGTATGCTATTAGCTAGACTCTCGTTCCCCACTTCCTTACTTGTATTATTGTGTTTGTTAAGTGCTCTATGTTAATGATTCCTTTACCTGTTAGGCTGGTAGAGCTGATAGTATAAAGTCTCTTAAGAAAACAAATGAGGAATTGGCTACTAGAGCTCGTGATGGTGAGTTAGTAACTGTATTGCTCATGTACATGTATTGGGGAATATTAGCATAATGGTATTGATAATATATCAGTGTACATATTGACTTTGAATTAGTAATACATGAATGCCAAAGCTTACTTGCTGTTTTAATTATGTGTAGCTGAGAAGTCTGCTCAGTCACACAGTGCACGAGTGAAGGAGTTAGGGTTGGAGTTAAAGCAGGAAAGGTCTCGTCTATCAGCATCAGAGACTGCATTTCAGGTATGCCTCATGTATACATGTACATTTGAGGAAATGTGTAGTATGCATGTTACATGTAATATTAATCTGTACCTTATGCTTCCTGGAATATACAATTACTACAAGGTAATCTTGATAGGGTTACTGTTCATAAATAATGTACTTGTATGAAATACGAGAGCTGAGTATAACTTTACAATACCATTGTGTTTTCCTTTAGAATGGTTACCTTATATTACTGTAAACATGTCATGTAAATGCACACATGTTAAATTACATGTAATCAATAAGGTCCAATTGCTAAGTTGCTATGTTGCAATAACATACATGTATGTGCATAACTTATCATTTTTTTAATAATTGAAGATTTTGGCTATAATGCTTAGTAAAATACAAGTTCTTATCTATTAATTGTCTTATGGTATGTTAGACATTTTATCAGTATACTTTATCAGCCAAGTGAATCTCCTCTAGCGCCATAAACACATACTTACTTACTGAAAATAGGAAAATTATACTGTTTGAACAATAGAAACCATTTATTGCATGAATACAGACGTGTGATGAAAGGATGTACATTTATTAAATAGAAGACTTCAAAACGTACATAGTAATTCTTAGGAAATTGCTTGGTATTTGTATAAGTATATTGTTATTGTTAATAATAGGCAAAGCTTGCAAAGCAGCAAGAAGACTTAGATAATTTGAAGAAGAGCGTTCAACGATATCGTCAAGAGGCAGAGAGCCGCCAAGGACAGGACATGAACGGTGAATTGGCAAGACTACAGGAAAGCAATCAAACCTATTTAAAGCAGTTGTCGCAATTGTACGTCAACTATATGTACATGTACACTACATGTGTTGTACATGTATTTCTTATGTTATTGATATTTTACTTGAGGGTGGAAGCAAAATCAGGAGGTTGTAATTTGTAACAATTAAAGAGTTTATAATTGCATTTAGTCTTCTCCTACTCATCATCAATTTAATAATAAAGATGTTTCTTGTAAAAGAATAAATATACCTTTGTTGTGGTACATGTACATATTTAATTTTACATTTGACTACTATGTTATGATATCAGTCACTCTACTAGTTATATTTTTCAGTTTTTATTTTGTATTGTTACTATTGTATTTTCTTTGTAGAGCAATGGACAAGTCTCAGTTAAATGCTGAATTGTCTACTCAAATAAAACAATACCAGGATATACAGAACGCTTTTGATGAGGCCTCAAGGAAGTTAGCAAATGAATCTGACAAATTGTCAACAGCACAGAGAGAGAATAAGCAGCTGTTCAGTGAAATTAGCAACAGTAAGCAACACCATGCCTGTATCGTAATATTCAAATAATGGCTTATTTTAATTTTTTGGCTTAATTGGATGCATGTGCATGTGCCATAGTTTTTAATAACCATTTATAATGTACCCTAAGCTTGCAATAAATGTGGAAATGAATGTTACAAGAATTATAAGTTACAGTATATCAAGGTCATTTTAGTCCCAGATTTTTTTATAATTCCACAAAAATATATTTCACATGCTGTAGCTGATGTGCAACTTAACAGTATACACATGTACTTATCCAGTACTTTTGCTGTCACAGAATCTGCAATATTGCATGTACATGTATGTGCCTAATGTCCAATGGTATTAGTAATTATTGACTATCCATTTACAATGTATAATCTATTGATTATTATGATTATTCTTTCTTTGTAGATCGTGAAGAGATAAGGAAGCTAACTAGTGAGCTCAATGTTGCCAGAGAGACTCAGAGGAAAGCCTCAACTTCTGAAGAATCAGCAGGTGACACATTATCAGTACACAACAAGTTAATATGGTCTGTGGTATAAGGGCATTAATTGGAGTATTGTGGCATGGTGTAAGAAAGTCTTCACTCTTGTGTTATGCCATATGCTTACAGGCACTAGTGTATTGCTATGAATGGATTCAGGTGGTGACTGGTGCAATAAGCAAGAGTCTAGAGTCGTGTACATCAGCTTTATTTTAATGTTATACAAACATGTCCAACTCATTTTATTAAATGCTATACGTCTCATATTCAAAAGGTCACCATTACACTTTACATTGTAACTCACCTACTGTACACAATTGTATGGATCCTTCAGGAATATACATGTACATGTACATGTAAACAACTAAAGGAAATGTCTTCACATTATCCAATTAATGCCTTGAATTCCCAGACCACGAACTGCAGTCCTAATCATTTGTTTTGCCATTAGTGTTATTTTGATTGCATATTTATTTTTAATGACATACTTTACAATGTACATGTTTACCTATCTTACATGTATTTTCTAAATTATTTTTCCCAGTAAATTTCCCATTGTAACATTATCAATCAAGTACATTGATACAGCTTTTTAACCAGCTTTAAAATTTATAAATCTAATTTTGAATAGAATCTGCTCAATTTCGTTACACAGCATAAGATCTTGTTTATGCATCAGAAAAATTAAGATTCTCTCCTTGTCATTTTTTGGTGAATACCATTGGTATTTGACCATTTTGAGCAGCTTTAAAAGCTCTTTTAAAATAAGCAGAGCACAATGCAAAATTCTGTGGGAAACCCTGCTGTATACATGTACATGCACTTGTTTTGTACACCTGTACTTGGCTAGGCTATAAATAATTAATTTTTTTATTAATTTCAGTTGATCAAGAAAAGGTAGAACTAAGAAAGGAGCTTGAGGCTCTCAAGAAGAAATATCAAGAGAAGGAACTAGCCTTACAGGAATCAGAACAATCTCAGAAGAATCTTCAAGGTGACAGCACTAAAACTTCACTTGAGCTGCAGACTGCAAAGGAGTCGTTAAGGCAGTTGGAAGACAGTGTCAATAGCAAAGTAACGGAGTTGAAAGAAGTTCGTGAAAAGATGACGTCATTGGGAGAAAAGCTTCAGCTAAAGGATGATGAAATAAAACAGTTATCTAAAACACTGGATGAGAAGGAAGAGGTAATCTGTGCTGTGTGATATAGACTTTGTACATTTACATGTACTTCACTGAGAGAGAAGAGGATTAATTAATTTGCTTTTAGCATTAATTCACTTTTATCATTAGTAGTGCAATATAACAGTGGCATTGTTTTTACTAATGTCGAAGTTCTATTTTCATAATTTTTATTTCATGTGCATGTACATGTATTTTAATTTTATATTAAAGTACATTTTATTCTTTAAATGTATTTCTGCTTCTTGTAGGCTTTGAAAAAGGAAAAGGAAGCAGTGCCTGTTCAACCAGCAAAGTGAGTTTGCTAGTACATGCATATCTTTAATGTTTAATCTTATTATTTTAGTGATGTTACTGAAATGCAGAGCAAGATAGATGACTTGAAGAAGAAAAATGATGTTTGTTTTTTACATCACAATCATAATCATATTATTATTATTATTATCATTAGGTGCTTCGTGAGCAGGCATGGAAGACTCAAGAAGACTTGGAAGTTGCCAATAGAAATGTTACGGAGACTAAAGATAATTTTAAAGTAAATCATTTTCTGTGCTCAAAAGTTTTAATAGATAGAGGAACTGTTACTGCCCCTTAGTCGTTGAGGATAGAAAAGGCTTGTAATAGTTGTACATGTACATGTATGTGTGACCAGTTTGATTTCATACTCCAGCTTTTAGTATGCGTCTTGTGGTTATCGATTGTACAACTCTAGTAAACAAGGTTGTAAGCCTGTTATAGACTTGTATACTTGTAGTGCGTACTAGATTACTAGTGCATACTAGACTACTAGTGCATTAGGATGATTATAATGTTAAGTTGTATTGTCAATTGTCTTTTGTGTTAATAAATTTGTAATACCTCCGTAGGATTTCTTAAAGTCAGCCTTTCCACTATTAAAAGATGATGTGGCTGATTTTGATGGCTGGCTTCAGTATGCAAAGGAATGGATACCCAAGAAACTGAGTGAGTCAGAGACTGACTCTAAACAGAAAAATGTTAAGATTGAAGAGATGAAGAAAGAGATTGAGGAAGGAACTGCAATGACAAATGAGCTGCGGGATACCCTCTCTGATACAGTACGCTAGTGTATTATTGTCTAATTGACATGTAATGATGTATTTTAATTTTATTTTTAGCTAAGTAAACTAGAGGACCTAATGAAGAAATGGGAAGAGAAGGAGAAAGGCTATAATTCCACTATAAATGAGGTGTGTGTAATACAGTGTGTACTGTATAGGAATAGTTGTTTATGAGAATGAAATGAGAGAATACCAGCAGCAATGAAAAGATACAGCTCAATAAAGCTATGCATTTGTGGCCCAGGCCTGTAAGAGCAGTGCCAAGAGAAGCTGTGACTGACTTATACACATGATTGGAACATGCACACACACACACACAATAATTACACTCTTGTATCAGCCACTCCACTCTTGTGCCTTTTTATAATCATAGCATATGTGTAATGTGTTTCAGTGTTCATGACATGTGTGTATTTTTACATGTATATCTACATGCTAGGAACGGACTCAGAGACAAAGTATTGATAAAGAATTGATCAGTGCTAAAGAGAAGATAGAGAAGCTGTCTTCGGATAATGATGTAAGCAGGGTAGGAAATAACAGTGCTCTAGTGCTCAAAATAGCACCAATTTTTCCCTAATGAGCACCATTTTACTTCAGAATATTCTACTTGGTGAGCCAATTGCGCACTGACTAAAGTCTATTAATTATTAATTAGATCTTAAATACCACATGTGCGTGCATGTGCTGCATCAATTAAAATGGCTACTAATCAGTCTAGCTTATAATAATGCTAGTGCTCTTAGCTCACCAAGAAGGGAATATTTATATTATTTGGTGCTTATTTTGCTCACTCAAAATAATTGCTATCATGATGTCCACAATATGTTGTGTTCAACCTCCAAAAATAAAGCATAAAACACGTTTGTATCAGAAATAAGTACATAGTCAGTAATTCAGTATTTGTGACGGTTAAAATCCTCCTCAGTTGTTTTACTAGTACTTTGTTGTTATGGTTTTTATTTGCAGCGTCTGACAAGTCAGTTTGATGCTCTTAGACTGGAGAAGGAGTCTCTTGTCAAAGACCATGAGTCGGCTTTACAGGCAAAAACTGATTCCTTGCAGTTATTAATAAATGAAGAAAAGGCAAAGGCTGCTGCAGAACAAGATAAAGTATTTCATTATAATTATTTTTTAATTTGATTTTTTTATTTTTAGGAAAAGGAATCGTTGGAGCAGGCAGAAAAGAAATTAGCTGAAGTGGCGGGTGAAAGAGACACTCTTAATAACAAATTAAAAGAAACAGAAAAGAAATTATTAGATTTGGCAGCCGAGAAAGAGACCCTGAACAACCAGTTAGGACAAGTATGTGGTATAGCAATAATAGTGCAGTCTGTGTAGTGCTTCCATTTATTTGGATAATAAAATTTTTTAACTGAAATATTTTATAGTAATTTTTATAATTTGTAGTTTAAAACAGAAGTCAATGATTTTAGGCAGCAACTAGACGAAAAGGATAAACTAATTGAAAGCCTAAGAGCAGCTAATCAAGACTTTAATCAGCGTATGGTAGGTCCTAATGCACCATCATAAAACATTAAATGATAATAATAATACGATTCAGCATGCAAATTGTATTTGATGTACAAAAAACTAATCTACTGAAAGTCTACTGTACTACTTTCAGTTACATAAGGAGGATATTTGTTTATTTATGTTTTTACATTAATAATTTTATGTCATTTTTTCTTACAGTCTAAATTAAGTCCTCCCCCAACTGTCTCATCGGCTAGCAGTGATGTGTAGGGCGACCTGTTTGGCTACCGAGACACATTTCTCATGACTGTAGAGTTAATTACCAGCTAGTTGTTTGTTTAATTTAAATTTTCTCTGACATTTACTGTTCTTCTAGTTTTTTCTTTTCATTTTCATGTACAGTACTGGTGAATTATTTTTTACAAACCACGAAATAATGATAATAAATTAATAATAAAAATTGAAAATTAATATTGATTTTTGTATATTATAATAATAATGGGTGGTGTGACCACGCCCAGTTCCACGTGATACTTAATAACTTGGGAAATCAACCTATCAAATTGGCCTTAAGAAGTCCTCGACATGTCTTTAGGATCAGTTCAAATCCTTCACAAGTCCCTGCAAGAAGCAAAAAAGAACTTGGAAGGAACTAACCACGCTATATTGCGCATTAGTGGACGGGATCCTAAATCCAAGTGAGTCTAAGCTGAACAGGAAGTAGGCGTGGGGTTGAACATCATGGATTCATCCTTGCATGTATCTAGAGCAGTACAGAAATTTTGCCAAATCACGATTCAGTTGCAGTAATTTCAATTTTATAATTTTTACACTAGCTTTTTATTTAAAAAAAGACGTACACATGTAAGTTATTTAGTCGATAGACGAGTTGCCGCTAAATATAATTATTAATTGAATTTTAAGTATATTCAATAAATGAAGTACAATTTTTCTGCCATCATTTTGGAGTTCAAGTTTACTAAGAATGATTAGGTGAAGCCTTAATCGTTAATTTCGAAGTAACTATGTCCTAAAAATTTGAGATTTTTCACGTTCTCACTAGAATGCATGGTGATATGGCATGGATGTGATATGCAGGATTTTCCCTATGATAATGGCATAGTGCTCATGCAGCTTCTTGTCAGTGGACTGTCAAGTTGCTCAAAAATTGGGCCAAACAGCGAGTTATTCTCCATTTTAATAATAATTTTCGTGATACATATATATGCCCTTATGTTGTGTATCAACTTTGAACTAATTCCAGATCAAATTTTGGATTTTTAATGAATATTTAAACTTGCTCGAAAATTAGGTCAAAGACCCTGTACAGGGATCTTGGCTGAATTTGATCAAAAATGGCTAGGAGAGAATTCTCCATTTTTATGATTTTGGTACATATACAACTATATAGAAAATTGAGCTGATCTCGATCAAAAATTGATTTTTACTAATTTTAAAGTTGCTTCAAATGCAATTAATGTACATGTACTGTAAGTGCTTGTGAGTTCATGAAGCTCATGCTCTTTAGTTCACTTAGCATGCTTTATGGAGAATCCTGGTAATATGTAATAATTCAGAACTTTTGTAGCCTTTTTTGGTCCATAAATACCGTTAATACTGTCTGTGGCCTCGAAATATAAATGATTGATTCTTTATATTATAATTTGTTTATTTAGGGATGCTTTTCAGAGTGAAAGACGCATGTCAGGAGGACGTCCAAGACCTTCCTGGTTGGTAATATAGTTTTCATCAGAAAGTAATTTTCTGTATTTATTGTAGGTCTGATGATAACCTTCCACCAACCAAGAGAAGAATATCAAGCTCAAGCTTTAATAAATCAGGGTATTGTTTTAAAATTGCTTTCTCTTTTATGATAATGTACAAACTACCGTGTAGTGGGAAATTTTGGAGGGGATTAAATTTGGCGTTTTGATAGCCATTTGCCAAAATAAAAATCTGCCATTTTGAGCCATTATACGCATGCTCAATGGCACATGGCCACAAATCCACCAAATTAAAAACTGCCAATCACCAAAATTTAGCAGTTTGCCAAAATTTAACCCCTCCAAATTTACCCACTATATTATAATTTATTATGTTATTTTTTATTTGTGCTCTAGTGGTGATTTTGAAGGAGATGATGATATTAATAAATCTGAGACTGACTCTTCTGTGAATCTGAGGGTAAGCCAATTAAAATTTAATTATTGACTAAAGCTTCTTCATGTATATTGAGTGATAGAGCCCCTTGATTGGGTGAAGCTTTTACTTATGAAAATTTTTGTATACATATGTTTAGGGACGTGACTAGGAGGTGTGGCCAAAGTTTGAGCCCCCTCAATGTTTTACATTATTTCTAGTAAAATACAGGCTACTTACAGTTATTATGTCTTTTATTTAATCAGCAGGCATGGAAATTGTTAAAAACCAAGATATAAAATTACGTGTACATTGTAGCTATTTATGATAAGAGCTTATAATGTATAGACACATTGTATAGCGAATTTGATTGGCTGCATATGTGGCTCAGTGAAGAAACTGCCAATGCAGCCATTTTGTTTCATACTATACATTACACAATGACACTCTCCTCCGATTGACTCTCTCCTCTCATAGTCTTCAGTGAGTACTGCTCCTGTGCCACCCCGACCCACTGCACCTCTCAATACTGATAAGACTAGTCGACAAAGGTATGGTAGGGGGTAACATGATAATAGTAAAGACTGCATGATATGACCAATACAAATATTTAATTTTAACATTATGATTATTATTATTATTATTGCTAATAGAAATCGGCGCATGTTTGGTATGTTAATGGGGACATTACAAAAATTTCAGAAAGATAATTCCCAAGATACAGAACAGGTTTGCTTAGTGACTGCTAATATATTAACCATCATTATCATTAGGAGAAACGAAGAGTACAAATAGAAAATAAACTGGAGCAAGTTGCTATGAGGGAAAGAGAGGAAGCAACACAACAGAAGAAGATGTTGTTAGATCAAAGGAAGTTACAAAGAAAGCTCGTGGGAAAACTAACATATCAACTTGAATCTGTTGAACTGGTATGTACCACACATTAATTATTCATGATAAAAGCATGTGGGCATGCTCCTTCTGTTGATAGGGTACTCCCTTTTAAAGCTTTTTGACACTTGTAGTCATTTGGTTATTTTGTATTACTGATTCAAAATTAAATTAAGTAATGTTAAGTCATTTATATTAATGCAGGATTAGCTGGCCAGACTAGGTTAGGCTAACACATTCAAAAATTTTATAAAGTCTGACTATTTCAAACCTATAACTCTAATTCCCTCTTGTTTCATACCCAGTAGCTTGTAAAAGTTCTTGTGGGTTGCATTGGTGCAATGGTTGTGGTTGAAACTGTAGTTAACAATAATTATTAATTGTATCACATTATTAGTATGAGGATTGGAACCAACATGATATGAAACTCACTGGCTATATTAAGACTAAAGCTCAACCTCCTTTATTTTATCTACCCTCTGAACACAACGAAGCTACAAAGACCCTACTGACTGAGAGCAGCAACTTAATTAAAGGTATGTAATTATTATGATGTTAAATTCAGTGATATTGTATCAGAACTATGTAATAGAAAGTGAGGATGATTTCAGACTCAAATACCATTTTAGGATAATACCATGGCATAATAGTCCATGGTCATACTCTAGCCAATCAAACTGTTAATAATTTGTTCTATTTTATTTTTTTTATTTTTAGAAACAATAAAATCAAGAGAGGATGAAATAAAGGGACTACTCCAAGAAAATGAATCACACAATGTAGCAGAAGATGAACAGATCAATAACGACATAATGGTTGATGATAATTGTGATGTTGTTGATGAAATAGATGTTGAACATTAAAAAACTATTTTTGTTTTTTATGTTAATTACATTAATATACCAGCTAGCTTCTGTGTACCTGGAAAAAAGCAGTATTGACTCAATTAAGGTTTTCCTATATAGATCATGCTTTCTTCTGAAAAATTGATTTGAAATACCCTTCCCCAGTTTTATTTACATTTTCTGATTGATGTCCTTATGCTATGTAGAAAGTTTGAGCCAATTCCAACTTTAATTTTTCCAAATAGATTTATAGACCCACTACTCTGCAAGGGCCAGTTGGTGATTAAATACTCTTGAAGGTGCAAACGAGTGTTAACAATAAAAGCAACAATCACTGAGTTTAGACTCATTAATTGTAATTTCTTTTATAATAATTAATTTTTAACAAGAGCCATTGGAACAAGTTTAAAAATGAAATGAAGTGCATATAATTATAATAAATTATACTGTTGATTGGACATATTTCTTCACATCAATAATCTGCTTTCCACACATAGCACATATACCTTTCTTATATGCACATCCTACAAACAAACACACACACAATGAATAAATAAATGAAAAGTTGCCTCAAACCTTGACAATAATTTGATCCTGCTTGATGCACTGTCTGCTTACATATCTTGCACTTTGAAAATCTTGTGTAAGGAGCAAACCTAGTGACAATATACACTAAATGGAGTTTGTGAAGTGTGACTGTTAAAAATAATATTTAGGTGAGTGGACACAACCAGTGCACAAGTTACATGTGCATTGCAGTATTAAGATTAAGAATTGAGGTACAGTACACTTTCCATTACCTTGCTTTTCTTGATGTGAGGACCTTGTTTTCTCCTACTTTTCTACCACCACTTTCTATTTAAAAAATTAAAGACAAAACCATTATTACCATACATGTATAGCAAGAAATTTCTGAGATCAAACCCAATATTGCAATACTCTATTTAAACTCAAACCTACATGTACATGACAATAAATTCATGTGTATCAAAAAATGCAATTAAAATTGGGCGTGTCTTCAAGAACACATTGACTACACGGAAACAGAAGGCTTCAATGAACACTTGATCAAACAAAAAATGAGTAAAAAGAAATGAAATATTCGTCCTTTCTGACAATTGGACAAAAAGGAGGAGTCTGGCTATACAAGACAACTGGCTACATGAGACACATGGGATAGGTAGACCATTTGAAGCATCAGTGTCTCCAAATATGCTTAATATTTACAGGGTACACAAAGTACTGGTGGACTCTCCAAATTAATAATAAAATAGACACCATGTGATCACACCACAGCGTTTACATGTACTTAAGAAAATACGTGTACAATACAGTACATTCATTCTAACTAACTTTTGTAAATACAATCTATAGTACAACAAGCTCCCAAACTGATAATAGCATTTATAAGACTATACGTAGATTGGCAAAATTGTGCAATTTAAAAATTAAAATCCAATTTTTATTGGAATCAGCTCAAAATTTGTACTGAAAAAATTATTAAAAAAGAGGGTTCTCTCCTAGTCATTTTTGGCATAGTACAGGGTCAGTGAACAGATTTTTGAGCAACTTTAAAATTTCATAAAAAATCCAATTTTGATCGGAATCAGTTGAAAATTTCTATACAACATAAGTACATGTATATGCATAAGATAAAATTATAAAAACACACCTCGTCATTTTTAATGATTTACAATACTTAAAACTTTGCGCTCTACAGAATACATGTAATGAGAAAATGACCTATTAATTAATTAAAATGGTCTGGGTTATACTGATGATGTAGACCATATTGATCTTGCATGTACAATTATTGGGAATTTTTACAAAACCACCCAGCTATTATGGTACCAGGCAATTGACTGGGCTTACCTACTGTATTTCTTGCTCCAGACTTCCATGGATCAGGGCAGATCACTCTACCTAGTTTCTTTTCACCTTTAATAATAAATAAACTAAATTAGTAAGCTAGAAAGATATAAAATGGACTTACAATCTTTGCAAACCATTTATAGTGTTTACTTTGTGACGTCAGGATATGTCCGTATTCTATATTCGTTTATGCTGATAGCTCCTCCCCCTTTTGGAATGCATGCATGCTTGCATATGATACTACACTGCAATTCAATGCAGTTTGCTGCATAGTGCATATTTTTGTCTGTGTTTGCTGCTTCACAAAATGCTACAAGAATTCCATTTGCCTGTTGCATAAAGTTATCCTGTTGGGATCAGAATGTCAAGATCATTAAAGCCAGCAATTAACAGTCAGTTCACCCTAGTGCCAGTACTGCGGCATCTAATGGTGTACTCATGTAGCTGTGCATTGGTGATTGCCTTTTGGCTTTTAAGTCTTAAAGAGACTCACTTTGCATGATGCATAGGGACGAACAAGTGAAGCACTGAAGTGCCTATTATTTACAGTGTATTGTAAACAAGCTGATTCTTAATGATAAAAGTTTGTAACACAGGAAGGACACACATGCACAACTCTATACTGTGTGTATACATGTAGACTAGACTGTAGGCTGCTAGTTGATTGCATGTCTGACGATACATTTAACGTGAATGCTTTGTGTGCTGATTTGCATAAACAATAATTGTGGTTCAATCCTTCTGCCAACATAGCTCAAGATTATAAGGATATTTACTGACTACTACAATACATGTTGGCATCAAGACATAATATATTGTGACTTTCAATAATACCAAACATTGATAGCCCATTACACAGATATGCTGAAATTACAGGAAATCACCTATGACATTATTCTCCCAAATTGATTTATTGATTGTGCAAGGAATAAAAGAATAATATTATTCAAAGTATAAGGTGACAATTTCAACTTATCGACGCTAACAAGAAAACATAATAATACTGTCATGTATTTGTGTCTCGTCCAATATAACAGTTAAAATAAGAAAAAATGTATAGTTCATTGTGCGGTCATTAAACTTAGATAATACACTTGTAGTATGTGGAGGATGTGTAACTTGATTTCCATAAAAGGTAATGAATTCAAAACAATGAGGAGGGATTGTCAGTCAGTGCCAGATACACTATCGGCAGCTTCCCCCTCATTGTTCAGTGCAGTATCAGGCAATGGAATGGTATTCGGACTAACGGTATCGTTTGGTGGCTGCTCAACAGCAATCTCAATCACGGACGACTCAGATTCCATTCTATTGTCTGTTTCTGTTCCTACCTTTTCTTCAGTCATTGTAATTGATATATCTGATGCATGATCACAGCCCAGTTTATCGATGCTTTGTTGAGAGGATGCGTCTGCCAGAGGTGGTAATTTCTTGGCCTCACGGTATGATGGAGGCGGTGTGCCCGCAATACGAATCGAGTGATGCCAGTCAAAGGTCGGATCCACTGGCTCTGATATACTCAGTCGTCTCTGTCTCTCCATTTCAGCTCGCTGCTGTCTGTGCTGCTCTATCTGCTGTCTAATGGAATTCCTCTTTGCCATGAAGGCCAGACACTGTCGTATTAGGATCACCATCAGTATCATGAAGATAATGATGAGAACCAGAGTCACAGAGGCCCCGATGAAGGCGGCGGCAGTTGTATTGTCCCCGAAAACCATTTTAAACTTGCTTTCTGTGAGACCAATGAGAACTACTCCCGATTAAGTATGTGAACTTGCTGAAAGTGAGGGCGGATCTTGTGGTTAATTAAAATAATAAAAATAATAGCTACAGGAATACAAATGACTAGTCTAGCTAAAATTACAGCCAACAACTGCACAGATCACAAACATAGGAAACATGTTTTTGATAGGGTGACATAAAACCAGTTCTAACAGATGAGACACTTTGTCCTGATGACATGATGTGCTTTAAGTCCAGTACATTGTGATTGACTGGCAAACGATACTTCTTTATAACAAACGGTAAAATAAACTTATTGTGTCCTCTGTGGATTGACTTCCTTGGAGCGACCAGCCTTTGACTGCTTATTAGGTGACTCAGTGAAATGAAACCCTCTCTCTTTTGATAGGAAGCAAATAATCGATTAATGGAAGTCTGGATGTCAGGACTGATCGCTGAGTGAGCCTGAGCTACTGGCCTGGACCCGTTTGGCTTGTAAGATGTTCTTAGGTAACTTTCTAATTTTAGGAGAAGTCGTTCACCAAATAATTCTAAAAAGAACTCGTACAGAGACACTTCCTCATCAGCTTCATCTAACGGATTCGGAGAAATGACCCAATTGACATCAGTAAAGGAATGTTCTATTGGTGGAACCTCTATTGATTGATCTACCTCAGACACAAGAAGCAATTCAGCTGACACCTATAATAATAATACACAGTACACTAACGTAATAATAATAATAGTAAATCATCATAATAATGACTAGAGGGTACACTATACATTTACACAAATGTACTAGAACTAAAGTTACTATTGATCCTTGACTATCAAATCTTAACTGATTACAGTCTTGTTTTATCATCAATGACATTGCTGTATGCTCACTTGTTGTTGTGCGTGTCTACTCTATTTGTTTTTATAGAGCAATGCAATAATAATAAATAACAATACACATCAAATAATTATGTAACGAAACATCTCATTAAAAAATAACACATTGATCGTAACAACTGCTAATAAATAAATACATGTACATGTAAATAACACAGCTCTTGAAGACATCAGTGTGGTACTTACTGTACAAAGGAGCATATCATTCATTAGATCATGAAACAATCACATAGTCCTTTAGTGAGATACATGTAATTCAACTATAATGCCATGCAGTGTTACTACACATGACCATACATGTACAGTACAGTATACATGTACTGTACAGTACATGTATACTGTATATGTACATGAATGATAAAGAATAATAAATATTATCATTAGTAACATACTACAAACATAAACTAATAAGGTTAAAGCAAAGGAAAGGGAAACATGCAATGTAAATGTTCCTTTCCTTTCCTCTCAATTGGTAATGGATTAAACTACCCACTACAGCACACAGGTAATGCATACATGTATGTGTCACCATTATCACTATAAACCATAAGGAAGGAATCCTCATTAACAAGTCCTAATTAATAACTAAAGATAGTGACATACCTTTAAAATTAAAAGCAAACAAAATCATGCTCTGTGTTGAAAATAAAAATAAACATTTCTATGATGTCTTTTGTCATAAAACAAAAGGCATACTCCAATAATAATTACAAGGAGCTTGAAAATATCATTGCCAATGGAAATAAGTTTACACTATGTGTATGCAGTCTACCACACTGAAATCAATGCCTTCTTAATGTGTTATGCTACAATGTACAATATGTATCTACCACACAAGCATCAACAATAAATACTATACTAGAAGTTTATAATCACAGCCAGTGAGTAATCCTTCACGTACAGTACTATGTTATGCTTCATTAAAATTGATATGAAATTTCACTATGAGATAATAACATAGCTATCACTACTATATCATCTCCTAATCACTAATGAAGTATTATTATAGTTACTATCATCAGAAAGTGTTCTTACTATGATAAATACAACATCTCTTTCACTAGCTATAATGTTATGACACATAAAAAATTCCCCAACTGAGTACATGTAAACAAACATGCATAAAATTGTGCACATACTTTTAGCAAACAGAGCTCATATTATGCTCAGCACTTGTAGTCTGTCAATAAACTGTACAGTGATACACTGGACTGAATTGAGATGGGATAGATTCCATTTATAAAATTTCTGCATATCAAACATACTACATGACCCAAAACTTACTAGTCAGTATGTGCATGTTTCCCAAAAACTTAATTTCCCATACAAAAATATGTAGATAAAGCCAAGAGGGATACATACAATAAGGAAATAAAGTGAAAGCATCCAGTACTTCTATACAGTCAAAAATTTCTGACAATTTTGTCTCTGGGTGCTTGTTTGACAAAAATTACCAATAATCAATATGCATGAAAATTTGGAGCTACTGTACATACTCAAGGATATATGAAGTAGATTATGTGCAAGAACTGCAAGTGTTTTATAGGAAAAATACACAGCTTTATTACCCATTTGAGAACTCACCAGTAAAACATTATACACACGTAGGGCATTCTGTTGCTGGGTCAATGATGACTTGTCTAATAAACTCTGAATGTACTGAGTTAACATAGTCATTTGAGGAAGAAGAATCTTTGCAATGACCTAATGAAATATATACAAAGTATAATGGATAATGAGTGAATGTGTATAATCACAATTATGTATAGGTTATACACTGAGGTAGAGGTTTCTATGGTATTTATTAACCGAGCGATGCAGTCGCGAGGTTAATAAATGCCATAGAAACTGATACCGAGGTGTATAACCAACTTCTACCATGACACTTGAAAAACAACTACCAGCTGCTGATAATAAGACCACAGTTGACATACATACAACATATCTAACAGGCTAGGCCAGTAAAGAATCAACCAAACTTGACAAATGGACTAATAAGAGCATAAGCGTAGAGTACCAAACTGCCAATCAATTAATTATTTAACGAGATAGGTTTATATTTTTACGAGCTAGGTTAATATGAAAAATAATTGACCTCCAATACTGCAATCTGATTGGTCAATCACAAGGTGGCATGGTAGAAAACATATTAGAGTCTATACTATTTTTATACACAGGTAACAGTGACAGTTAATGAAATATGCATATGCATTGTGTCAGTAACATTAGATTGTATAAAGTACAAGCACATGAATCTCCTCCAACTTGCTACTGATAATAGCCAAAGGATACATTTATAATGCGTGCGCACACACACACACACACACACGCACGCACACACACATCAGGCCCAGCATTTATAAAAATAATAAAATTTTCATAGAAACTAGAAGAATTTAAAACATTAAGGGGCTCTGCAACTTGCTACACCCTGACAAACAGTACAAAGAAACTACATTGTGTACTCCAGCAGTTAGGGCTGATCCCAATAAAATTAATGTTGAACATTAGTATCAATTTAAATAATGCAATATGCCCTTTAATGATTTCATGTTTACATGTCTGCACTTTTAGACAATATAATAATGACAGTACACTATAACATAAAGGAAATGTAAAATTAATACATTAGTGGGTTTAAATTATCATCCTTTACTTAGTGGCAGTTAATACTGAAAGGTTTTAATTTCAGATTTCCTAAAATCACATTGTAGGAAGGGGATTTCGGAGGGGGGGAATTCGTAGGGGGGAATTTGGCCATTCAATGAAATTAAATACAACATTTTGTGTATGCTCAATGACACAATGCCAATCACCAAAAATTTAGCAATTCGTCTAAATTTTACTGTCTACATGTACATGTCTGTAAATTCTCGGCTAACATTCCCTCTATAATACAAAAGGACAATAAATAAGTACATACAATTTACCTCTCCACCCAGATGGCATATACACAGTATAACTCCGTACAATACTGGTAATGCAGTTTCCCTCTGATATAAAGTTGTACTAAAAGCAGAACAAACCTCATCATAGTAGCCAGTACCAGGAGCACAGCATTTCCTAAAGAGAAAATAATGACAATAAAACATACAAGCCAGCATATGCATCAACAATGAAAGTGTATTGGCTATAACCTCAGGAATACCATTAGAAGTACAAAGTATCAGATAGAAACTACACAAAAACTTGCTCAAAATTTATTTTGTGGGTTAAAATACACTGTCTGCCACTTTGTACCATTATAAATCAACTTTTTATTTAAATCTACAAAAAACAACAAAATCTATAAAATCTATAGCCCTCAAAAATTTTGCAGTAAGATAATTTTTTAAATACATGTTATGGTTATTAAATGGTATGCAATTTCTAAAAGTAGTTCACAGAATGCATACCAACTGTTCACATACTTAATGATTCTTGAGAGGGCACAAGCAGCTAGTTCCCTAATGTCCCAATGACTAGCCAAAGTATTGCACTCCAAGTAGCCAGGGCTAAGAATAATAGACTGTATTAACATCAGGATATTTGGGGCCTATAAAAAATCAAAGATAACAGAAAATTTAATAATTAAAATTAATAATAATTACATAAGGGTCGATATAGAGTGTGTCGTTTCCAAATAAGGCAATGACCATACGAAGAAATCGGATAATTTGAAGAGACGAGTAATTAGTCCATCTCGATAGCTGAAAGAATAAATAAGACAAAGAATGATGCATACAGGATTGAGTGTCAATGTACGGTAGTACCTACCACTTCTTGTATAAACTGACATAAATATGGTAGGATGTTAGCCACTGCAGCATTAGTGTACAGGTCATGAAGAGCAACCTGCATCAAATCAATATAACATAAATAAACACATCATAGATTCTAAAACAAAAAATATACCACAACACTATCTTGTTTATTTTCTATATTCATTATCATAACAACAACAATAATACATGGAATTCTGTCAAGAAGAGGAAGGAGTACAAACAATGTATGTTTTATAAAAGCTCCTAATTCACTTGATCACTGGCCAATATTGACATATCCTCTGCCATACATGCCCATGCACAGTAACAACTGGTACACTACAGCTAGCAGCCTACTTTTGTGAACTTGTGTATAAAGTGTTTAAAATTTCATATTTTCAACAAAAATTGCTCAAAATATTGTGAGCTAATTCTCATGTTCTGGGTTTAGTCTATGTGCATGTATCATTGGAGGTGGTTTTTGAAACTAAATTTACAGCACTTTCAATGGATTACAATGTGCACAACGTAAACTGTCTAAATGTACTTCAGTTATTACAAGTGAAAACACAGTATCAAATATAAAGGACTGTACCTGACGAACTTCTTCTCTGTTGCATGTAACGGCATCCAATAGTAAAGACAAATAATAATTTTGAACCTAAAATGTACAATTTATAAAAATGAATAGGTAACTTGCAGACATTATACACACAGTACATGTACATGTACATTAACTACACAACCAGAAATAATAAATACATTTTAGCTAAAGAAAAATAACTGAATACATGTATGATACATACTTCAGTAGGAGCTGTTTTTAGAACTACTGTAGACCCTGGCAAACTACTTCCTAATATAAAAATAATAAAAAGAACAAAATAACAAAAAATAGGTACATACTGTCATCTTCTTGGACAAGGGAGGTTCCCTCAAGTGTCAGCCATTTTGCTAGACAAAATAATATACACACAATGTACCTCAAAGAAAGAGTGAATGAGCTTACAGCAAGTAGTTATTGGCTTAGAAGTGAGATTAATGTTGAGATAAGAATCATACACAAAGTCACCCAATCTCTGCTCAACATCAGAAACACCAACATCTTCAGATTCATGAAAACAAGGTATGTCATGGGGCACAGAGCTTCCAAAAGTTGGCTACAATAGAAAGAACACACATGTACATGTACACAAGGATATATGTACAAGTTAAATTGCTCACAAATGGCTTCAAGAGTGCACAATTGTATGTACATGTAGATGTAACCTGATCACCAATATTCCTGACATTCTTCAAAAATATTCTTTGGTAGTTGTGGTCTTAAGTTTTGCCTAAATACCTTTGGAAGATTACTTGGTATTAGTTTGGCTAAATTTTGAAGCAAAATTTTGATCAGAATCAGTTTGAATTTTCTACATAATGCATATTGTGTCAAGTTGCTCAAAAATTAGGCCAAAGAATCTAGCATGGCTGCAAAAGCTATGGCAGCCATTTATAACTAGGGTGAATGCTACTTAGCAACGTGACAGAAATTACAAAGAGAGGATTCTTAAATTTTTACAATTTTTTCTGATAGGTATACATGCATTTATGTTGTGTAGCAAGTTTGAACTGATCCAATTAAAATTGGATTTTTTATGATTTTTTATAAAGTTGTTCCAAATGTATTGTATTTTTTATTACAAGTGCTCATGAAGCATGCTCTTCAGCTTGCTTACCTGTAGCATGCTTTATGGGAAACCCTGTTATACATGTAAATACATGCACATGTACAGTACATAAATAATTTAATAATCAATATCTTACTTCAATATTACTCCATTTCAAGGCTCTATTGAAGTCACTTGATAATACATTACTGCGCTTGGACTGATGAGCAAAATGTAAAGTTACCTACAAGCACATGTACATGAATATGGGTATGTAAATATAAATAAAGAGCAATGTGCAGAATAACATTAATGTAAGCAAGCAATGGGTGTGGTTAAGACTAATCGTAATTATTAATTTTTCATAAACTTAATCATTTCACAATTTCGGGTAGCTCACGTTTAAAACTTGACGTATTCTGTAGCTGACGTCCTCGGCCAAGCATCTAATGGCATCTTCATGACAAGATAGCCCCAGTGATTCTGCACAGAGAGCCACAGACTCGGGAGAGAAACGAACAAATGCCGCCATATTAGAAATGATGATTAATTAGAACAAATACGGTCGTTACTATGGTGACAACATTGCACACTGAATCGAAAACATGTCCGCTACAGCAAAGGCTCCTGGTTTACACACCACATCTCTCCTGGACAGTTCAGAAGAGAGAAAACAGCAAAGAAGAAGCCGTGTGAAAGTAAAACTGGAAGATGCAAGACGTCGGGCTTTGGGTATAAGGCCAGAAACACCACCAGAGGATGACTCAGACCCAGAGCAAGGTAGATTAAGCTCACAACAGATTCTAAAAAGTAAAGAACGTTTGAAGAAGTTGGTTTCTGATGGATATCAGCTAGTGACTGGAGTTCTGGTAGCTGGAGAGTCCAGGGAAGTTACTAGGAGACAAGAAGAGACAGAGGCAAAGAAAGCTTGCTCAGAAAAGATTGAAGCAGAAGCTAATGCTGCTGTTGAGAGATTTGATGAAATAATGAGGAAGTGGACTAACTTTGAAAGCAAGAATGAAAAAGTTCCACAAGATCTTCATATTCTCATTCAACAGCAGAAGAAATCCTGCGACGAAATGTTAGATGAAAAGAACAAGCTTATCAATGAGTTTGAAGAAGACCTCAAGCTTAAAGATGAGCAATTTGTGAAGCATCTTAAAAAGGAAGCAGAAGATGTTGATCTGTTGGTTGAGAGAATGGAAGAGCAGGCACGCTCTCTTGTGCGAGCTTTTCAAGAAGAGCTAAATGAGATAGAAAAGTCGTTTTCTCTCGAAAGGCAAGAGCTAGTTGAAAAGCAAACCACATCTATACGAGACATGACGCAAACACGAAGTGAAAAGGAGTCAGAGTACATTGAAATTAGAGAGAAACGTCTTGAAGAGAATGAAGCTAAAATCAATCACATTCGTATGAGAAATGCCGAAGAGCTCAATGAAATAAAGATCAAGCTTGAAACAGACATACAGCACTTGCAGCAGCAGATTCAACAAATGAAAGCTACATTCCAGTTAAATGCTGAGAAATTAGAGTACAATTATCAAGTATTAAAAAAGCGGGATGAAGAGAACATGATTATAATCAGCCAGCAAAAGCGAAAACTGACTCGTTTACAAGACGTACTTAACAACCTGCACATAAAACTCTCGAAGCAAGAAAAGCATAACCGAGATGAAATTGAATCCTTAATGGCTGAATATCAAAAAAATATCGAGCAATATAAGGAACTGCAGAAAAAATTCAAACACTTCCAATTGATTGATGCTAAGAGGTTCTATGACATTTGGCAAATGAATGAAGAAAGAATTCGAAGTGTTTGTAGCAGTGTCTGCCAGATCGATGAAATAATTCATAAGCAGCAGCTAGGACTGGAATGGCAAGCACCAACTCAACCTGCAAGTCCTCTTCAGCCATTTTTAATGCAGATGAATCGTGACGTCAGCAATGCAACAATGTATGCATCTCAAATCCTGTCAGATCCAGGTGATGCTGATGAAGCTGCTACTGGTAGTGCCATGCCATCTACAAGTCACAAAAGTTTTCCATTTTCCACCATGAAGCATATTTTAGAGCTTATTGCAAATGAGGGTTCATTTCTACTGGAGTCAAAGCTGGCACATTTGCTATCTCCGCTTGATAAAGAAGAGCAAATGTTAATGAAACTGGATTCAATTTTTAAGGCTTTGAACGTTACCAGCGAGCACGATGTGAATGAGCTAATGAAGTTCTTTGTCAAGTCAACTCAAGATGATGATTCCGATGATGCTCCAATTGTGGACTTTGAAATCTTTGATCCGAATCAAGTTCCACACATTCTGAAGCAGTTTACAGAGACTCGTCAGTCTCAGTTACATGCATCGTCCAGCAATGAAGCATCCAATTTTAAAGTCCTTGGTCTCCATGGTAGTGATGGAACAGAAGAATTATTGAAAACCCCATTCTGGTCCAATATGACAAATCTCCTGCCGAAAGAGCACAAAAAGATGTGGACTGCTCTTACTGACAGTTTAGAAAAGTATCATTCTATTCTGTCCACTCGTTCCAAGTTGCTCAATGAGACAGAAGGTGTACGTCAGCAGAATAGTGAGCTACGACTGCTGCTGCACCAGTACATGCACTCCTCTGTTAACAAAGAATTAGAAGTACCTCCTGTAATGATGATGCCTATTGCAACAGGAACACATTGAAATTGATAATAAACTCACATAATTATTACTTCATTTACTTTAGTTATAAAATTAATTTATAAAAGCCAACCAGCCAATTTTAAAATGCTACACTGTGTGCATATATAGATAACTAGTATCTTGAGAGGTATAGACAAAAATATGCAAGCTCATGCAGCCTCTTTTTTGTTATGTCAGGCATCCACAAAATAGATGCACTAAAGCCAAGAGCTCATGATCCTAAAGGTATTATGTATACTCTTCCTAAAACTGATCTGAAATCTAAAATTTGTACTCTATTTGATAGTAATTTTTAACAATGAAAATATTCTAAAACTATTAAAAACAAAAAAACAGAAATGTCTTTTTTGTCACTACCTAAACAGTACACAATCTTTAAAGACCACTTGTCCATTAAGCCTCCGGAGAATGATGAAATTTTCGACACATTGCACATAATTTAACGATCACTTTCTTTACATCAGGCCTAAAAACTGACTGGATGATTGGATTAATAATAATTACTGTCAGGAAAAAAACCAACACTGCAGCAAAAGCTGCAGCATTGACATCACAAAACAGACTGGCAATAATAACAATAATACCAGGAGTATAGCATACCCCATATGCAACAAGCATTGCTCCAAATATTCCTATGATTCTTCTATTCTTTGACACGTATGCACTCTCATCTGCTAATTGAGCATGTTCCCGGATGAATCTTCTTGTGAAACAACACGTCCAAATTGATGTAACTATGATAATGCATAGCGCAGTTAAAACGAATATTAGCATCAGGATACTGTAACCTAATTCACCTAAAAATTGAGGTTCACAAGATCCAAATTCTGTAAAGAAGTAATTTCCGATTCCAAAGAATGGTGTAGCTACTGATAAACAAGACCCTATCCAAATAATAACAGCCAGGACCACAGCTAGTTTAGCTTTCATGTATTGCTTGTAAAAGATAGGCTTGACAATGAATAACCAACGATCAACAGATATAGCAGCTAGTGTAAAACTTTTGACTTGCAAAGTGTAATTCAGTATGAATCCAGCAAATTTACAGGTTGCCTCTTTTACTTGTATTGTACTCCCAAAGATCCATTCTCCATATGCTGCTGATATGAGCCAAGATGGAATGTATATGAGGGCTATTACATAATGTATCATAATCAGAGAAGTAAAGAGTATAGTAGATGGTAACTTTAAGGATTTGCATTGAGAAAAAGTAGCAACAAGAACAAAAGTATTAACGATCAATGCAGCAATCATTTCTACAGCAAGTGCAGCTGCTAGTAGAGGACCATTAACATCTTCACCAAGGGTATAGTTCAGACCATGAATATCCATATTGCTGCCAGGTAGAACAATAATTGTTAAACTAAAATTTTAGCTGTTGCTCCTAGTTTTATACAAGCTCACAAAACTAAGACAAACAACTATTAACCCTGTTCATATATGGTTCTTGACGTCAGTTGACTAGTGTCAATCAACAGGTTTCTGTTTCCTGTTATATGACTATAAACATTAACATACCATAATACCCAATAAAACTAAGGTATATGTGACAATAATTATTTTTCTGCTTCTTTTGCAAAATTTGAGAAAATTAAATACCAGTTCAGTTAATAAGCCATGATCCATTCAGAAAAAAATAGTCCACAAAAATTTTAGGTTACAAAAATCTTTTAGCTACAATTACTTACTATCTCAAACATAAGTTGGATATGTAAACAATATCACCTCAGCTAATAGGAATGCTCACTATTTATGTTGAAGGTGTTTATTAACCGGTTTCTGCTATAGTTTCTTTACACAAGGTACACGTCATTACTAAACAACAAAACATTAGTGCAGGTCAATAAAAAGGCAAAATTTCAGTCAAAATTACAAAATGCATTATTGTTTTAATAGATTGATCAATATTATTATATTGAATCTCATCCAGTTTCAGAAATGCTGGGCACATCCAACTCACTATCCTATATGTAGATCAATAAATTAGTGCTCGTTACATTCATATGATGCAATGTACACAATCTTTGTGTTGCATGAATGCATAACATATAAAAGTATGCTTATTTTGGTGTCAAGAATATGCAATTGTACCCAATACCTGTCTGGAGCTATTGAAGGTGCTGTACTAGAACTAGGACTAAATCTTATTGGTACTATGGTACAACAAGAACAAAATAAAGATAATGTACAAGAACTAGTTAAACTAGAGCTAAAACAAATGGAACAACACTATAGTACTAATAAGGTATAGTTAATTGTCTTCATCGTCCTGCTCTGCATCAAAATCAAACAACTGGACCCTCCTACCACCATTGGATACCTACAGAAATACATGCACATCAGTCATACAATGTAAGCAGAGATAAAAGTAATGAAGAGTAGTAGACCAATCAAGTTTAACCAAAGGCCCAGTATTGTAGTACAGGGTATTTCATTATCCATTTTCTCTGATTATACATGTTCTTATGCTACGTTAAGAATTTGAGCTAATTCAAATCAATATTCAATTATTAAAGCTGCTTAAAAATCAGGCCAAAGGCTATATAGTACACAATCTTTGGCCGAATTTCATCAAAAAAATTGAAAGCAAGAATTTTACATTTTTATGACATTTATACGTGATACATGCTTCTAAGCAGTGTAGAAAGTTTAAATTGATTCCAATCAAAATTAATTTTTTATGATAGTATTAAAAATGCAATGTACAATAGAATTTGTGTCACAAGAGTAAAATTTCATTTCAGATTTTAATCCTACTTGCCCTTGTTTCAATTGCTTTTTGGCAAATTAGCAGAGTGAATGAATCCTATGTGACTTTCAGTCTACACCTTGATGCAACAGATCACTTTAATTATTATCTACTCTAGAGTCTTGACACCATGTACTATAGCTATAGCCCATGCTCTGTGGTCAAATTTTGAACTTTAAGTTTAAAATTTTCTTCTAGAGGGCATGCAAGCCTTCCCCTTATAGTAATAAAGGTGTGAACACAATTCTCAGTAATTAGAATCCACATACCTCTGTGTATCCATCAATTTTTCTAACTATTGTCAACGTTCTTGTCCCACTACCTTTGTAATCAAGGTACACTGGTATATTATTAGTTTTGATCCTTCTGACAAAGAATGCATCTAAAAATAGTAACACAAAATAGTGCCGGCTTAAAAATGCTAATGGTGTCTCACGTGATGCAGTACTTCTCAGATTCCTATTGAGTGATAGAATAGTCTAAAAGTTAATGGTAAGTAACAGTGTGATTCTGAAGAGTTTTACTTGCATCCTGAATGAATTGTGAGCACTAAAACGGATGCCAGTATGATACAACTTCGACGCCATTGTTTTAATAACCAGTAACCACGTGAGTGCAGACAGGTTTTCTCTCGGTTTTTTGGTTTTAGAGACTACGTACTGAGAACTAAAACAATGAGGGACTACTACAGAACTAGCTTGGCCTCGAGCTTTAGCAGCTTGCACCAATATAGGTTGGGATATGGGTGGAGAATTGCAGAATGCAGATTTGGGTGTGGACTTACTGGATTGCATAACTTTTTGATGTCAATAATTAATGCATGTAGTCTAGTTATGTACTAGAAAATGTAGAAATATAAATTTTTGGCTCATGGTACACTAGAACTAAAAATGGAACTAAAAGTAATTGGGCAAATGCAGCTACTAAAATTATTTTTACTTAGAGCTAGAACTAAAATTTGGTATAAGATATACATGGTACAAGAACTAGAATTATAAAACAAAGATAATCTACGAGAAATAGAAATAAGTATTGCAGCACTATGTAGTACTTATAAGAAATAGTTCAACAGTCTTCATCGTCCTGCTCTCCATCAGCATCAAACAACTGGACCCTCCTACCACCATTGGATACCTACAGAAATACATGTTCATCAGTCATACAATGTAAGCAGAGATAAAAGTAGTGAAGAGTAGTAGACCAGTCGAATTTAACCAAAGACCCAGCATTGTAGTACAGGGTATTTAATTATCCATTTTCTCTGATTATACATGTTCTTATGCTACGTTAAGAATTTGAGCTAATTCCAATCAATATTCAATTTTTAAAGTTGCTTAAAAATCAGGCCAAAGGCTATATAGTACACAATCTTTGGCCGAATTTCATCAAAAAATTGAAAGCAAAAATTTTACATTTTAACGACATTTGTACATGATACATGCTTCTTCTAAGCAGTGTCAAAATTTTAAATTGATTCTGATCAAAATTAAATTTTTATGATGGTATTAAAAATGCAATGTACAATAGAATTTGCGTCACAAGAGTAGAATTTCATTTTAGATTTTAATCCTACTTGCCCTTGTTTCTATTGCTTTTTGGCAAATTAGCACAGAGTGAATGAATACTCATTTCTAGGCCTTGATGCAACAGACCATATAGCTCTCCTCTAATTATTATCTACTCTTGACACCATGTACTATAGCCCCATGCTCTGTGGTCAAATTTTGAACTTTAAGTTTAAAATTTTCTTCTAGAGAGCATGCAAGCCTTCCTCTTATAGTAATAAAGGTGTGAACAAAATTCTCAGTAATTAGAATGCACATACCTCTGTGTATCCATCAATTTTTCTAACTATTGTCAACGTTCTTGTTCCAATACCTTTGTAATCAAGGTATGCTGGTATATTATTAGTTTTGATCCTTCTGACAAAGAATGCATCTAAAAATAGTAACACAAAATAGTGCCGGCTTTAAAATGCTAATGGAATCTCACGTGATGCAGTACTTCTCAGATTCCTATTGAGTGATTGAATAGTCTAGAAGTTAATGGTTGGTAACAGTGTGATTCTGAAGAGTATTACTTGCATCCTGAATGAATTGTGAGCACTAAAACGGATGCCAGTATGATACAACTTCGACGCCATTGTTTTAATAACCAGTAACCACTAACCACGTGAGTGCAGGTAGTTTTCGCTCGGTTTTTCCATAGATATTATACACGGAACAGGATCGATTGGAAACAAGGATCACGTGAGCGCATTATACATTGAAACCAACCTAGTATAGTTTGCCGAGAGCTGGTTAATTTGTGGTTATTAATAGTAAAATTTGAATTCCGCAATGGAGATGAATGGAGATTGTTAAAAATACTTTGTGGGACTTTCTAGACAATACCCGGCAGTTTTATGACAAGGTATCTAGCTCTATAGCTACTTCTTAACATCCTACAGTGGACTAAGACGTTTGTTTTGGTGCGCATGCGTTAGATATATCATAGATATTATAGACTACGTAACCGGGATTGGAAACAGATCACGTGATCCCATTCAAATCAATGTAACTATTCAGGTACAGTCTCTGTGACAGTGAGAGGCGGACGAAAATGCCTGACATGGCCGGAAAGAATGGTCTCTAGTGAAGTCCCCCGCAAGCTATTTCACCTGTACTTGGGCTCTTATAATATACGCACATGTTTATATTTTCTTTGATATAAAAATAAAATGTGTTAGCTGTGTAAAAACAGGTGTTTAAAGCAAGTGCGCTCCCCGTGACAAGAGATATATAATGTCTTATTCTCCCTCCTACAAACAAGCTTTAGCTACCCCAGTGTCATTTTATGATTAAAACTATGCACAAGGCCATGCTACATGAGAATAGACTGGTTAGTTCTGCCTGCCATATTACTGAGAGCAGAAATCCACCAAAATAATGCCAAAAAGCGGCCGATCTGTTGTACCTCTCCCGAGCGAACTAAGCATAGAGACACGAAGAGAAAGGTACCATCGTGATCTCTGGTATTTTCTTTATGCGATTAAGCTACTTAGAACCAGCTACATCACAGTATATTATTAATACGGCTCATCAAACATAACAATTCTTCATGATTTTCACCATTTTGATGCAAATTCATGCAATTTCATGCATTAATAATCACACAATCTGTACACGTGACGTCATCAGTTTCCAATCCCGGTTACGTAGTCTATAATATCTATGTATATATATAGTCATAGATACGCGCATAGATATGATATAGTACAGCATATAAAGTACAGTTAGTACTCTTAGAGACTACGTAGAACTAAAACAATGGGACTACTATAGAACTAGCTTGGCCTCAAGCTTGGCAGCTTGCACGAATAATAGAATAGGTGGGGATATGGGTGGAGAATGCAGATTTGGGTACGTTGTGGGCTAAGTTACTGGACTGCATAAGTAATAACATACTTTTTGATGTCAATAATGCATGTAGTCTAGTTATGTACTAGAAATATAAA